>NW_010324139.1:48181-65976 GCF_000700745.2 Antrostomus carolinensis
CACCTGGACTCTTGCCTGTGCACCCTGTGGTAGGGAACCTGCTTTGGCAGGGGGGTTGGACTGGATGATCTCCTGAGGTCCCTTCCAACCCCACCAGTCTGTGATTCTGTGACACTGGTACCTTCCTAATCACTCATTGTAAACACAACACTTGGGGTCCCATGGCAGCTTGGATGGCATGAGCTGGAAGGCCAGCAGGGAAATTGTTGGTGACATCCCAGCGTGAGGACTTAGTGGCACAAGCCCAGCTGACAGCACAAAGCAGAGTGGCTTAAACCCCCTGTAAATTCACTTGGCATCCAAAGGCTTCTCTTAGTCGAGCCACCAATATTTCAGAAGGATTTTCCCATCATCCAAGGACCAGCTGTGTGCTTTGTGTCCTGGGCTCAAAGCCTTATGCCTGGCCATAATCTTGCACCGTGCAAGAAGGAATTAAAGTCATTATGATGAGACCATGAATTAAGGAATTCCATAATGAAGAAAGCCTAATACACTGGATATGTGACTACTGGACAGATATGAATCTAACACAGTAGTTTGATTCAGCTTAAAAAATAAAGGTGCTGTAGTCTCTCCACCCAAAGATTAAAAAAGAAGCCTCAAATACAGGCAAGGGGAGAATTCCCCTCAAAAAAAACCCCAAAGCTCAAACATAAAACAACCAACCAACCAACAAAAACAACAACAACAAAAAAAGCATCACCAAACCAGAAAAATACAATAAATCTCTGATTTCTCCTTCCTATAAAATTTCTATGTGGCTGTAACATGGGAAAATTACTCTGTGCAAAGCTTTTGTTCTCCTTAGATAGTAAATATTCACCTTTATTACAGGTTAACAGGTAACTAGGAGTTTCCTATCAGTTATCCAGAAAGCTCCTAGCCATGCCTATCCATTGCATCACTGATTCTCCTATATTGTGCCAAAACCTGTGTTTTTTCAAGTCAATTCCTTGGCCAGAATTCCATGCTTGGGCCAGGAAACAATGTTAGATTTAATAGGTGATTATAGCCCTTATATATGGCAACTTAATTCTTATATACAGCAACTGAATTCTCTTGCCTGGTATCCAGGTTTCACTGGTGATCACAACTGATCACAGGCTCATAGAATCCCAGACTGATTTGGGTTGGAAGGGACCTTAAAGCTCATCCAGTTCCAACCCCCCTGCCAGCAGCAGGGCCACCTTCCACTAGACCAGGTTGCTCAAAGCCTCATCCAACCTGGCCTTCAACACTTCCAGGGAGGAGCAGCCACAGCTTCTCTGGCCAACCTGGGACACTGTCTCACCACCCTCACACCAAAGAATTTCTTCCTCACATCTCATCTCCATCTCCCCTCTTCCAGTTTCAAGCCATCACCCCTTGTCCTGTCACTCCCTGTCCTTGTCCAAAGTCACTCCCCAACCTTCCTGGAGTCCCTTCAGGTACTGGGAGGCCACTAGAAGGTCTCCTCAGATCCTTCTTTCACATTTATTCACCTGCAACACTAAGTGTTCAGCTGTTCAGCCTCACTGGATGGAAAACAAAGAACACAGCAAAGGGAAAAATTCAATTAATTATTTAAGGGTTGGTGAGGTTTTGTTCCTCACTCTCTTTAGAGCGTGTCTCATCATGTATCTTTAAGCATTATAGATTCACAAGCATTATGCAAAGCATTATGAGGATAATCGGCACAATGGGGGTTCAGTATTTAATGAAAGTAACTCTTGTTTTTAATTATAGCATTTAAGATCATCTTATTGTCAAGTGCAATACATCCTTGCTGTTTTATGATTTAGCATCCTTCATGGCTGCATACAGGAAATATCCCACTACCCTCTCCTTTTACAATGAATATCATTTCCCAGATTTTCAGGTAGCTGTAGATGTTACACGCTTTGGGAGCTTACCAAAACCAGGACTGAATAGCAAACAAATCAAAGGCTTTGTATGAACACTCTAGTGGAGAATATTTTATTATTTTAGCACACTGTGAATGAAGGAGGGCAGAATTTCAGTTTTAGGTATCTCACTCCAAGATATTTTTAATTTCTAGGATATATAGTTCCCTCCTTTTTGCAATTTCTTCCTCCTAAAGTCCCCTGACTAAAGCAGCCCCAAGGCCAGACTACTCAGAGCAGATATTTTGGCTGGAAGTGATTAGATTTCACACATTTTATATTTTTCAATTATTTCATTTATACTATAATCAATGTTTTTCACATGTATTGGACTAGAGATTTCTATCATGCAAGAGAAACCAGCAAAAAAAAGAATAAAATCCATGATTAAGAAAATGTTGCAATTCCTGTTTGCATACAGATACGCACTACCCCTCAGCAACAGCAAGAAGTAATCCTATCCAGACACACACACATTTCCAGACTGAAAAAAATGCCCCCATAATTGCTGTGTTTAATGTTTGTATCTTTTGTGTATATTTTAACCATATTTGCAATTTGCAAAGCTATTTGCCTGATGGCATTATTATAAATCTATGAAATCCATCCTTTGAACAGATGGTGCTATAAAACACAATTGTATCTGGGAAGAGGTGTTTGAAGACATAGTGTGTGTGTAGGCATACATGTGATGACACCTAGAAGACCACAAAAGCTATGGAAAATAGATAAGCACACCAACTGGGAGTCCCAGTTTCCCAGGATGGATGATAGGTATGTCTTTTCTGTAATATCAAATGCCATCTTTGCAATCCTTGTAAAATAATACCCGTTGGGTATAGGAATAAAGATCTCCACTGGTACCTCAGCAGCATCTTTTTCCTGAAAGCTCTGTATTCCCTATGGATGATCTGTTTCAGCAAGAAGGAGATAAACAATGTGTCATGTTATTTAGTTTCTGTATGTTTTCAGGTGAATTTTCTTTTTTTTTTTCATGGAACAGTCTGTTATTGGTATAAGAATCCAACAAAAGTTTAAATACCTCTTTTCATCATAACAGTAACAGTAGCAATATTTATTTAGTAAATCTTTGAGGTTATCTTTTCATTAAAATACCCAGCAGAAATAATAAAAAGCCAATAGCACATTATTTGATTTGATGTATATAAGAAGCTGGCTCCATGTGCTGAAATTCCTGCAACATGTTGGCATAGCCCAAGGAGAACAAATTTGCAATGAACGATGATAATTTGCACTGAAATAAATTAGTGCCTATTTTGATTAGGAATTAGCCTTCTGTTCAAATTTCAGCAATGTATTCACTCCTGGTTAGAGCATTAGCTGGGTTGAAAGGGTGAGAGAAAAGCTGGTGGACAAAGGGAAAATTAAAAAGTAAAAAGATTAAGGAGCTATTTCTCCAGTTCAGTAACAAGGTAACTTATACAGTTCAGACAAAGAAATCACAACCAACGTGTTACACTTAAATGCACATTTACTGCTGTACCCAGCCTTTGCTGATGTAGGAAATCCTGGTGTTCAGTTTTTAGGAGTAAATCATTCACCTTGCGTCTTTGCACCTAATCACACCCAAATTGCTCAGTTTTGGAGGCAGGTAGAAACGTTACCATTTTGTTACCTCCTGGAAATAAAGCAGCACTTGAGCAAGTACCAGATCATTTGTACATTTGATGTAGAGTGCAGACAACATCAGCCTTCTCTTATTAACATTAATATGATATTACACAAAGTACTTCACTATCGACTTTGGACCATGGGGTAGATGCTTAGCTAATGAAAATCACTATTGGTCTTCTGACTTCATATGTCATACGGCAGTTGAGGATGTGGTACTCACTTTGTAATTGCAAATATTGCACAGCTAAGACTTTGCTTCCTTCCCTTTAACCCTGATCTGGAAAAACAATTCATGAATTATCTTAAGGCAATTCATGTTAAACCTACAGAAGCAGGCTTCAGAGCTGCTGAAACCTTCAGCTGCGCTGCTACAGTTCCTGCCCAGGGTGCCACACTTGTCCCAGCTACAATTCTTACAATTTCTAACCAGGAAAAAACATATTTCCAGAAAGAACTGGCTAGAAATTCAGCTTTATGTGCTGAAAAAGGTGGCAGAGAACAAATGAATGCTGAACAATCTCTGCTTGGCGAAAGTCAAAGCATTGACTGTGATGGAGTGGAACCTGGAAGGGTCTGCCATTCAAGTGTGCAGGCTCTTTGAGGAATTAATCTATGAGATAAGCTTAAAAAATGCCAGTATTTCTGTTGTGGTGCCGGCTGTCAGGGCTCTGACAGTTTAACTCAGCACTGAATCCTCAGAACAAAGGAACTAGGTCATGAAACAGAAAATTTAAGCATATTCCTCATGAAACTTACCTTAAAAGAGGAGCATTCAGGTTACTCAGTCAGACACTGAAAAGTAAGAAAATAACAGATTTAGGGGTGCGTGTGCAACTTTAACTCTCCCTCTTTGTATATATGCACTGCTGAACTACTAATTATATGACTGCAGAAATAATTGTATGTAAAGACCATATCTCGGCTGATGGCAAAAAGAAGTGCTGTTATTTCATTTTAATTATTAATCAAAACACAGGTTTAAAATATCTCAGGGAATACAGTGCCTGTCCATCAGTGGTTTTAAGTTATTTACGATTAACCTGACAATTAAAACTACTCTTTTTTAAATCTGAAACTAAAACAATTAAAAATACAACAGATATTTACAAAGAATATTTGCAAATATTCTAAAGGAATCAGGTTATTAAGTGCAAATAACATCTTTCTGCACAATGACAATAGCCCTCTGGGGTGTTTTCCCTCTGCAAAAAGATATCTAGTGTCTATCCTAATGGACATTTTTTTCCTCAATTAATATAGAGGAAATTTAGGCTACTGGATGAATCGGCACTTGTGCATTAAGAAGGCCTTAAACTAAATCCAGTGAAAGCAAATCATGCTCAGATGTAGATTGAATCTGAGGAGGAAAGAACATCTCAATACCCAGGCCCACTGAGAAAGAAGCACCTGGATGATGGCACCTTGGTACACATAGAGGTGAAGCCTTTTCAGCCAACCCGTATGCTGCCCTGCAGCAAAAGGAGGAGCCATGGATCTGGTATTTCTCAGGTCCACTGAGGCCACAGCAGAGACAACTTTGCCAAAAGCCACACACCCTTCTCATTCCCCAAGATCTCCAAATTCAATGAAGTGCTCTAGCAACGCTCATTTCTTCACCAGAGGAGAAAGCAGAAATCTATAAAGGCTCGTTTAAGAAGGGGACAGATTGGGACAGCGTGGGAAAAAGGAGATAGTTGTTTCCTTTTCAACTTTAGAAATTGGAAGACATGACCTCCTTGTGTAGCCTCACCCCTGAGCTCCTTTCTTCCCTCTTTCACTGCCTCAGTTTCCCCCATCTCCAATCACAGCTCAGCTCTTTGGAGCCCAAGAAGCTCTAACTCTATTGTTCAGCAGCACCTCTACATCCCCACATTACCTTTTCCTCCCCGTATCGCTCTTCCTTCACCACACCCTCTTGGATAAGACAGAGGAAGATGCAGCAGCAGAGGACAGGGTGTGCTCCCTCGGGCAGAGCTGAACTGATGGGTCTCCACTTCTTGGACACCAAGAAGCAGTTCAGAAAAGCCAAGGCAAGGACTTTGGCCACCAACAGGGAGGCACATCCTGAAGCTGTCTCTTGACTACCCAGCTACTAATTTTTCAGGAGACAAAATCATAAACTGCTTATAGCCAAAGACTTTGACAGAGATCTCCTTCACTCAGTGTGAGCCAACTTCAACTTCCTTATTGCAGACACCCTTCAATGTACATCTCCCAGTCAAATTAAAGAGCTTTTAGCCAAAAGGGTGCTAGTCTTCAAATTCTCATGCCCTCCACAAGAGCAGAGCTGCTCCTAGTCCCCTTATGTCTTCCTGCCCTAGATGGGAAAAGAAAGACACAGTATCTCTGTATCCAAAAGTTAAGGTAATGAGTTTGCCTTGTCCCACTTCCTACCTAGCCACAAAATGTGTGTACTGCATAAAACACTCCCAAGTTTTGCAAAGTTTCTCCTGCTATTGGAGAAAATAATACAATGCGACCATAAATCGAACCTCTGTCTTTAATGAATGGGCCATTTCATAAGGAGAGACAAGATCTTTTATGAGGCTAATAAAGCTGGAAGAAAAACATGGAAGCTTTTGGGAATACATTTGTCAAACCATGATTTCTTCAGGTCATGGATTTATGGGTCAAGTCTATTTAAAAACACCAGCAGTGAGTGTATGGTACCATGTACAAGGCACGGAGAAATAAGGCAGATTACATCTAATAGAGTATTTACAAAACCATCGCTCATAAAATGTTCAGAGAATGAATCTTTCCTAAAGCAATTTTAAGCACACTGAAATATGCTCCTTGACAAACACATCCTTTACAACCTCTTCCAAGTCAGTTTTCAGTTTAGAAAGAGCAGATACCGGTTTTCTAAAGCCATACAGAAGTGACACATCCTTCTGCATAAAGTACTCGTTTAGTGAAGATAATTGAGGATGGAAAATACATTATTTTTCTGTTCTATCCACCCTGGCAATTAAAAACAACAATTAATTGTGTCAAGGTGCAAAACCATGATTTTGATTACACTACCAGAGTAACATAAGATGTTCACATGCGGTGACTGCGTCCTTGATTGGTCCAGGATACTACAGAGGAAAAGATAGAAATCCTTCCCTAGGGCACTGTTCCGTGCCTCATTCCTGTTGATTTACTTCACAAATAACCTCACTAACTTATTTTATTGACCTCCATGGTAGCAGGGTTTTGAAAGTAAAACCAAGATATTTTTCCCTTTTGTGGACGTTTTATTATTTCATTCTATTTTTAAATACTTCTGAGAGAAGCATGTGCCATATACAGCATCATATTGCACAGTCTGCCTTGCAATTTAAAATTGGTTATGAAGGTAACAGAAATAATTCTAAAAGAATGAAAGTGATGATTTTCAACAACACTAGAAATAATTCTAAAAGAATGAAAGTGATGATTTTCAACAACACTTACAGTATCATTCAGGGCTCCAGATTTCTCAGTGCCATTGCTAGCACACTCAGAAAGCAGAACACCAAAAAGACCTTCTTTTCTTTAATTATGCCTTTACCTCTGCCATTATTGAAATAGCATGCCCTAAGGCACAGCAGGGAGAAACAGCAAACTCTTTCCTGAAAAGTTCATAAAGCAAACATGATCCATATATCTAAGTGTCTATTCCCTTGTACCTTCGGGGAGAGAGGAATATTATTGAAATGATTAAGTTCATTTTACTGTCTAGTGCCTTTGAATAGTATTGTTAAATTGGAAAGAGAATATCAGTGCACTCTTGAAGCCGGGGTCTCTAATCCAGTGCTAGAGGCACAGGGAACCATATCCACATGCTGCAGAAGGTTAATATATTCAGATTTATGTTAGATGTTTGAAGTGGAAGAGGGCAGCTTCACACTAATGCAATATCCCAGCTTAAATGGCTTTGTCACCAATTTTTCCTATGGTTTCTGACCTTTTTTTTTGTTGAACTGTTACAAACACAGAGATTGCCTTAATCCCTCTTGTTTTTATTCAAACACCTCTGCCCGTGCATATTCATAAGGATGTTTCATATCCCATCATGCATCTTCCAGCTGTTTTTTTATTAAAGGTCTTTGGGAAGATTTTCCTCTTACCTGCTTCCTTGTTTCTTCAGAACAGTTAATTAAAATACTTCCAGGGAGATACACAACATGGACCCACTAACTAGTGTCAGTCATTCTGCAAAAAATGAGCCAGTGTGTTGGGTAACTGGTTATTGCAACCGTTTTTTTTTTTTCCATGGCAGTTCTTATTGTGATTCAGCAGAACTGCTGAGGCATCAATTAGTGCATGGTTTCTAAAAGCTTTTATAATTCCTGTTTAAGATGCCAGCTCCAACCACAAAGCACAGCAGTCTCCTCATCTACAAAATAAAATTTGGGGCTCAGTTTCCATTTACCTAAACTTCTTCAATAATAAAAATGTGTCTGCTGAAGACATCTGTTACAACTCAGTAACATCTAATTTTAATGGCAAATAATACAGTTCAGCTCCATGAGATTAGAGGTTATGGGCTAGGCCTTTTGGCTGCCTTGGGATTTCTGTTGAAATGTTCTGCCAGCCAACTTAATACAGGCATTAAAAAAATCCCAATGACTTGATGACTCCCTCCTCCCAAGCCTCAAAATAAAGCAATTCTGTCGTCTCTTAATGCTTTGCTCCTTTGCATTGTTGAGCCTATGGCAGTGTCTGTTTGATGGGACTGACAATAATATTATTTCTTTTCACTAAAAATACAGGCTAAATGAGGAGAAATCTAAAGTTAATTATATGGTGGAAACATACACTCTGCTGGAGAGGAGGTGGAGCTGCAGAAATCACTGGGTTTCAGGCCAGCTCTGCTTGTTGCTAACTTCTATTAACAACAGAACTTGAAAAAAAAACCAAACCAAAATAACTTTTTCCCCCTCCCAAGTATTCCCCTCCCTTTCTTTCTTTTAGGAACAATTACTACAAGCTCACCTGAGGCCCACACCATGCTCAGGTCCCATGCAGGAGTGGGAGCCTGACAGGGGAGGGCTGGATGTGAAGGAGGAGGAAACCCCTTTTGAGAGATGACAGGCAATTACATCACTGAAGCCTGGTCATGAAAAGACGTGTCCAGAGAGCGGGGGACAATTCTGAAGGCTGAGCTGAAGGGTCAGGAGGATAAGCAACACTTACCTGCTCGTGGCTTTTCCGATTGCATGGCTGGGGAGCAGAAGTGGGAGAAGCTCTGGCTGTCTCCCTCTCTCTTTCTCCAGTCATTAGATAGACCAGCTGAGAACAGGGGTTACCAAATGGGCTAAAGCACCTACTCAGCACTCCAGAGTGGGGAAGGTGAATAGGATGCTGAAATCACAGCCACAGCTCATTCTCTCTTCTACCCAGGGGTTAACTCTCCATCTCCCTCTTATTTAGGACATGTCATAAAGCAACAGGCTAGCTCTTTATGACCTCAGGGGTATTTTTGTTCATTGTGGCTTATCTGAATGAGCAAATGTTGAGCAATCCTGTTGTTTTCATCTTCTCTGCACCACCTACTGCTCTCCCTCTTCTGTTGTCTTTAATGAAGCTCTCTGTGTGCTGGACACACCTGCAGAGCTCTTCAGGAACAGAAGGTTGGTCATCTTCAAGCAAATCTTTCTTCACCTCTCACGACTCTATTTATGATGTACTGATTAATCAATCATCACAGCGATTAAAGGTCATCTTTATAAAATAAATGGCTTATGGCTGCAGCAAATCATGGCTTTGAGATTTATTGGAAAAGGCTGCAAATTGTCAGTCATGTTATTACACAAATAAATCAGATAGTTACTGCAAATTGATTAACTGATTCCCATTTTTTTAGGAACAAATTGTTGCTCCAACCTATTTCTCTCTCTTCTTGGACGAAATGATTGTTTTGTAGTCTGAGTGAATGATTGCCTGTGTGTCCAAGGCCACAGTTATTGCTTTAAGTCGCTTCACACACATTGATGTTTTTTGAGTGTTGTTCACCACAATTTGCTTTCACATGAGCACCGCTCCTGATTTGAAAAGGCTGAATGGTACAATGGCTCTTTGAAGTGTTGAAAATAATATTTCAACAGCATGATCAGCATTATATTTGTATATGAAACAACCCCACAATTAATATAGATAGGCTTTTTCAAGTTTCACAATAAAAATAGAGGACTGAGGATAATTTTCTACATTGAAAGAGAAACAATTAAGACCCTCTCATTGTACCCGGCTTGCTGTAACCATATCAGTATTGTGGGGTGGGGAGGGGAAAGGGAATTCCTGGAATATTTCAATAACAGAAAATAAAGTTAGCTGAAAATCAGGACACTCATTGCTGAGATTACAATGAATTTTCTTGGCAAAAATAGTTATATATATTAATTAGGAACTAAGAGCTGACTAAAGACATTTAACTTATTCTCTCTGCATGTGCACCATCTGCGTTGTCTCAAATAAATCCCCCTGGGTCACAGCCAGTAGCCACATTGGTCAAACTTACACTGTTAATTCAGATTATTCTGTGTTTCCTTTCAGTGCCTTGTTGCTGTGACCAGCCTCACCCCACACCTGTGGGATTCCTTCTGGAGACAAACAGACAGGTTCTTCTCACCAGCTAAACCCCAGGTTTTAGCTAGATCAGCCCAAGCACTGCTGGTGGGTGGTGTAGATTTACCTGGCACCTGGCAGGTCCTGAAGGAAGGACCAGAAAGATAACTGAAATGTCACATTCTCCCTTCTGAGCCTGCACAAAGCACAGCTCAGGCAAACCAGAGACTCTGGGCCAGACAGCTCCAAGGTCTGGTCACCTCCCACCCAGGAGCAGGGCACCAGGCACTCTGGGGCACCAACCCCTGCTTGGCCTCAGCCCTCCATCTTCTTAGGAACTGTTGCTTTCAAGGAGGTACAATAGGGCTCTTGGTTCTGTTTTTTCTGTAAACACATTGAACAAATGCCAGTTATCAAGACTTGTTTGTTATCTAACATTTCATAACTGTTAAGGATGCTAAAAATCCTGCACGTTTGTTAAAATATGATATCTGTGTTGGTTAACATGCTTACAAACCAAGAGTTGATAGGGTTATCCATTGAAAAGAATCCACTAATCTGGTTAGTTCATCATCTCACAAATACTAATGACACATAGACAAGTCAAAATTCACTAGTCTTAAAAAGTCAATAATACCTAGTAATTCCATTTTGGAAATTTTTAGGTAATTTCTTCATGCACCCTGACTCACATGCATCCTATATGCCAGATACTTACCGGTTGCAAATCAGTTTTAACCCATCAGCTCAAAAAAATATTTCATTAGTGGCGGCCAGGTTGATGCTTTTGTGGTAGACTCCTTCCTGCCGATGCCTGCAACATCAGACGGTCAGGGTAGGGGTATTGAATTCAATGCAGCAAGGCTGATTATCACCAGCTGAAAGCCCAGTCCTTCCTATAAGCATGACCAGTTATTTTGGGTATTTTTTTAACTATGTCCTGAATGCCTTTTAAAAGTTTGACAAAAGTTTCATGCTTTTTACAATGGGCTCTAAAACATTAAAAATATCTGTAAATGTTTTAAAGATTTAACAAAGCCAAAACATAAAAAAAAATAAATCTCTGCAGGTTCATCCATTCCTATTCTGAAGTTCCCTGTGGGCACACTGCTTCATAGAAACTCATCCCAATGTAGCAGAACATCCTTTTAATGGCAAAAAAAGCTGTATTGTTATTCTTAACTCTTAGACCAATATTTGCTTTAGTTACATCATAATGAAACCCTTTCTGTAGAAACCAACTGGGAAAAAAAAATCCCTGTGGAACTGTAACAAACACAATATGCCATCTAGCTCACTAATTTTAAAAGATCACAGTTATTTTTTCTGATAAATCTAGGATGATGCCTGGAAGATACTTTCAAGTAGCACCAAGCAGAGCTGTTGAACTTTGCTTTTCAGATATCTTCTTTTCTTTTCCCTGGTTTGCCCTGAGGTCTCTGAACTTTGGCTGGTATATGAAAGGCCTCAGAATCCCCACTATTTTCTTTCTCTTTCTTCTGTTACTGGCCATGTTCTGGGTTACCACTATAAAGCCACACTGTTGTAAGCCAGCTGTAGATGCTCCACCATCTCTTGACAGTCAATGGCCCAGAGAGCCGAGTAAGCACAACTGCTATTGAGCTCCCTTTAGGGTGTCCAAATATTGAAATGTCTTTCAAATGACCAGTAGTAGAGGTAGTAAAATGCTGATACTTAAAAAGACACTTCATTAACTTATTACTTTGAATACTGGAATATAAGGAATAAGCAAAACCATAACACACTAGCTTTCTTATATTGCTCAAGCAACTCAAAATCTAGTATACCTGTAAATCCCACTGGTAGATCTCACCAGAAAACAGAGTATCTGGATGCATCTAGCAGAATTTAAAAATTCAGTTGCCATCTTGTACCGTTATGATGCTGTGATTTGATTATCTGAGTGAGAGATTTACGTGTCCCACTGACACACTCCAATTTGAAAACTAAGAGCACAGAAATAAATCTTGAGGCTGTTGAAGTAAATGGACAAATTTTCCTTGCTTTCCAAATGGATAGGACCTGGCACATTGCAAAATCACTGTAGAGAAATACATAATAAAACCAAGTTACAAAAGCTACTCTTCATTTGGCTTCAGACCACTGTATAATGACCCAAAATATTTGTATTTTTTTGTCAAGCAAATGTGTATTTAATGATTTTAAAATAAGCTCCAGCATATCTTTGATATATCCCACTGCTCCCCAAAAGAGTTTGTCAGTTTAAAGAAAAATATTTCCCTTTCTTTTGTACAATGTGTTTTAATACTGTGTTTAGCTGTTAAAAAAGACATTACAGCCTTCCTTAGGTTCTCTTCTTGGTGGCATTACCACCACTGAGTTATTATGTAAATTATTGCAATCTGGTTAGTTCCTACTGTCTCTTTTCTTAACAAAAAGGGTCTGCAAGTGCTAATCAAAACGTTGCAATTTACATATTAATGAAGTTTTCATAATGGTGTTTGCTTCATAAGCAATATGAATGGTATGGAGACTTTTCACTCTTCTTTTGAGCTACCACTGTATTTTGATTTCCTGAAGTAGCTGAGGTACATTTGAAAACAAACTGTAAGTGCATCACAGTATATCTCTCTGTATATATCAATATTTCTATATGTCTTCATTACCAGAGTGAGAGACTCCAGCGTTTGAAGCTTAAACATAGCATCACTTGTGCCTGTGGACTGTCATTATTTACTCACATTCCCTTGAACACTTTTGTTGCAATCATTCTGTAAAATGCTAAAGGCACATTTTTCTGCTGAGACTGCTGAGCACAGCTAAGTAGTTAATAATTTCTGGTGGGGTTTTTTTTTTTAAAAAGAAAAAAGAGGAAGGGGGGGATGGAGAAAGAGGAGAGAGATAAAGTTTTTAAAATACCACAATCTACTCCTAGGAAAAGTTTAAAGATAAAAAAAAATGCCCTACCAGGTTAAATGTCACATTAAAAAGCTGAATAGGGAAGCACATTGAGTTTCCATTTTCCATTCTATTTCCTAGTTTGTTGTTATTTTAAAATATGACAACCACACAAATTGTGCTTAGTATTAGATGTTTAAAGCACCATAATTAAGATCTGGGATCACATCTGTCTGTGAATGAATACAGTAGACTGTATCGATTTCTACTTTCGGGTGAATAGCCAAACGTGAACAAAGTTATGTCCTCTAAATTCCTACGAGAAATTGTCAGGGAACATCAAACAATACGCCGTATTCCAAGTGACAGATTGTCATCCACATTCAGATTGAATCTCCAATTCTTGTTTTATAGCTTCCACTTATGGGATCTTATTCAGGTCTTTCCAGTTAGACTGAAGAGTTCTTTAGCAAATTTTTGTTCCTTACCAAAAAATGGAGATTAGGTTAAATGTCTGTTTGAAAAACTAAACAGATCACATGGAATCTCTCAGAACAATCCTTTTTCTTTAACCATTTTCTTTATTTTTATTTGAACCATCTTCAATATTTAAGTATTTTCTTGAGGAGTGGACTCTCAAGTTGAGCATTCCAGAAATAATAATATCAATCAGCATATCAATAATCTTTTGCTTTTTTTTTTTTTTTTTTTATTCCAGAAAGCATAGCACATATTCCAAATCCTGGGAAACAAATGACAAACTCACCTTCTGCTGTGAATGACAGGGAAACATCAAACCTAACAGTGTTTAGGTACCTGGAAAAACAAAGCACAAAGGTTGTTTTGTGGAGAGTTCTCAATCAAGCATTCCTAAAGAGAACATATTCACTGATCCGTACCATCTCTGTTACCTCACATCCCAGATCAAATGGCCCAACACAATTCTTTCTACAGATACTTAAAAAGACATTACAGACAAAATGATTTTGAACCCAGCAAAACTACCGTGCAGATTTTCTGGGTCTGTACAGATCTGCACTGCATTCTGCCTCTCAGAAAACTCCAGCAGAGTTCCTTCTGTAGCATCACTTATATATCAGATTTGATCTGCTCAGAACAGATTTAGCAAAGAAGTGGAAGCAGAGCAGCAGAAGGTTTAAAAGCATTCCCTGGGAAATATCCTCTACAGGGCAGCAGCATGAAATTGCAGAGGAGGAAGGAAATGGGAGAGAAGTGCATTTCTGGGAAGGTGTTGTGTCTGTGACACACCTGGCTGAGGTATGGGAGGGAACAATAAAGATCCACGCTGGCCAGCGGTTACCCAAGAGAGGCTCAAAGAATTTAAACACTCCATTTCTGCGAGTATTGTAAAGATTAAAAGGCGTATAACAGTGCTAGAAGTGGAAGGGAAGAGACAGAATAGTGGGGTGTGGTGGGGAACTTGGATGTGCGGCGCTGAGAGGAGACTGGCTGGTGAAAGCAAAAACCCTTGTTAGGAACTAATGAACCTCTCTGAGCTTAGGAATTACAGATATCATGGTACAGGTAACCAGTTCTGTACAGAGCTTCAAGGGAAGGTACCATCAACCTGGACCACCTGCATTGACAATTTTCCTTGCCATGGAAATTTTATTCCCCACTAAGTCTGAAAACATATTTAATAGAATGTCCACCTCTGGAATAGGAATTTAAAACTTCCCAATAAACACATTGCTTACTTCTATTACCTACTCTTCTTAGCTCATAAAGATAAATAAGTGATTTGAAACTACGTGCCATGGCATCAGGATGAGTCCGAGGTTCCTCTCTGCTTTTACTGGTAATGAAAGACAGTGCTACACTTCAATGAAATTACATTTGGAGTCCAGCCAGAAACTTTTTCTCATTTCATTTCATTTAAGAGAAAGGTGCTTTTAGTTACAGCATTCCAGCTATGGCCAGGGACATGAGGAAGAACATGTCATTACCTTACACTTAGAAACAAGTGACAGCTGTCATTGTTCTAGAAATACTAAGATACTGTATAGACTTGGGGTGAACAGCAAAGGTAGTCTATTGATATACCCTCTTTGTAAATCAGCAGAACTTCTCATTTTTTCACATTTTAAAATTTGGCATGACTAATTTAAGAGCAATAAGGAAATATGGAACAAAATGTCAACGGGGGAAACGTGACGTTTGGCATTTGTGGTAAGAATTTGAAAAAGACGATTTACCTGGAACCCTGAATGGAAGAGGTTCACTTTAAAGCATTTGTCAAGCCCCCAGTTTTAGCCAGGAGATACAGCCCTCTGACTCGGCTCTGCATTTCAAGTGTATGAGCAAGCAGAGATGTATTTTGGGTCTACATGTCTGGAAACCAGTTTACTGTCCAAAGCAATCACTTTCCCCTCTTTTTCTAACACTCACTTCCCAAGTAAAATGAAAAAGCCTATTTCAAGTCATCTCACACCAGCTGTTAACAGAAATTTCTTGCTTTTCTATGGCATTTGTGTTGGAAACAATTGCCAAGGTGTCCAGGCTGTTGAATCATGGGGGAAGTTGAGCTCTAACCTTGGCAGAAGGCCATATGATTGACATTTCCATTGCCAGAGTTTGTCCAAGTCATTTTGAGAGCCAACGAGATCTCATTTTGCCTTATCTGTGGGTTATCATTCTTACAAGAATCACCTCATTCTGGCGGGATCTTGATTTAAGGCTTTAAAAGTCAGCTGGGCTCAAACTGATTTTGCAAGGTCACAAACACTGCAGGTTCACTCCATAACACGGAATTAGAAGATTGAGTGCCAGTCCTTTCAAGGTCCTGGCAACAGTTAGATGTGCCTCACAGTCTCATTCTCAATTAGGGCAATTTTTAAGGCTGTCAGCAGCTCACAATTTTATCTCATGGTTCTCACCTCAATATTTTCTCCAGGTGCAGAATCCTGACAAAAATTTGCTTCCCTTCCATTTGCAAGCTACTTGGAGAGTCTTTTTTTGTGTTGTAGTTAGATAAGTACGTATTACAAATTTTTACCCAACCAAATAAAATTTCCCTTTCCAAAAATTATCTGCTGCTATAACAGATGATCTCAAGCATGGGGGCACATAAGGTGGAATGCCCACTTGCACTACGCTTGCATATGAAGGATCAGCCATGCAAAATTTCTTCCGTGTTTGATTTAATTGCCAATTGTTTTATTAATTGACAATAATTAGTTATTGTCAAAGATATTGCTGCTTTTTACACTAAGCCATTCCCCAGGGAAAGAAAATAAACACTGAACTGTTGGTAAGTAATTCTCTGTAACACTATGAATATGCCATATGTTACATCAGCACCTTCTTCTGCGTTAATAATACGAGACAGAAATCAGAGAACCTTTTACTCTACAGAATATTTTTGTTTTCATTTTTACTTTTGAGTATCAGACAGTAAATTTTAGCTGAATATCTCATGCCAACATGCAGTTCTGCATGCATGAAGTATGTTATGTAATATAATGCTATTTATGGGGGGGGGGGGGAACCCCAAATCCTATAAAACCTTAATTTTTGAGGTAGCAGCTACCAGTTATCTTTAAATGTCTTATCATTTACCTTTGCCATTGCCAATTTTTACTGCTAGATATCTCTTCCTTTAGTTATCACACCAAGTAATTGCTAGTTACAACATGTTCCTTAAGACCAGAAAATAAACTGCAAGTAAATGTTTTATTAATATTGATATTGATGCAGAACCTTGAAGGAACAAGGCAAAACTACATAATCCAAATTACCAAACAGATTCTCTTTAACCAAAGGAGCCAACAAGCTACATAAAATTTTATTTTAATAATGACTGTGAAACCTCAAAATAATACTACTACTTGGTATTTGCATTGCAATAATATCAACAACAGAAAGTTACAAATCATTCTCCACAGAGCTTTGGGCCCAGTCCAGCCAAGCACTTAAGTAAATAAACAACTTTATAAGTAAACCTACTGAATTCAAAAAAGCAACTCACGTACTTCAAGTTAAACAACCTGTTTAATGTCTTTCCTGGGTTAGGAGCTTAAAACCTAGGAATCTCTTTTTGGAAAAGCATCTTAGCAATGTTCAGCTATGAGATGCTTTGAATAATGAAGAATAGAAAAGGAAGCTTCATTTATATTTTTCCTTCAGTCTTTTCCAGTAAGAGTAATTTCCATTTAGTCAGAAAATTGCCTCCTCCTAAAGAGTGCCCCAGAAACACCCAAGTCAGGGACTTGTGCTGGATCATAAATATAACTATCCACAATATAGCCACCCAGGGATAGACCTGTTATTTATTATATACCATAAAGAACATCTTCTTCTTGTCACTTTGAATTATTCTTGACGTTGTGCTCTGTACCTTCAGAGGGGCACTACTCTCTGTTTGGAAAGGTCACTGAAGCCAAACACAGTGAACTAGCTGAAGTCTGGCCAGTAGCTTGTACAGCAAACAAGAGCATTTCAGTCCCAGTTTCCCTATGGTGATGCCTCTGTAGCCTGCTTGTCTTTGCCAGTGCCATTACACGCAGTCAGGAACTCAAGGACCGTTAAACAATGAAACCCCTTCTTTGTCACTTGCGTCCTCAGCCTCCTATAGCTGTTATCATTGGTTTGTCAGCCGTTCCCTCTCACACACACAAGCATGCGTTTCAGCTGACTTGTGTCAGCTTCCAAAACTGAGTGGAAGAGGGAATATCGAGGCCATATTCACTATTGGAAAGTTTTCTAAAGACAAAAATGTTGCAAACTTCCTGGGTGCTAATAAAAAAACAGTGACTTTGGTGTTGTAACTAAATAAGTCAGATGTTTGGACCAGTAACCTGACAGCTTCTGATCCTATTGCAAACCACTCCTTAACATATA
>NW_010324140.1:0-20617 GCF_000700745.2 Antrostomus carolinensis
ATTTTTAAAAATATATTTATAGACTGAGAGGTTAATGCTGCTTTTTCAATGGTCTTGATTTTATGAGGTAATAAAGAATATACTTTAAGCAGCTACTGGAACTTCTATGATTCTCTGCTTTTGCTGCACCCTGGTTCTTCTATTGCTCTATCATGCACGTCACGTACCTGTAAACCTTTTCAAATGAGTGTATAACAGACAGCCCCACAAAAAGGTAACAGGATTGTTTGTGTGATGGGAGAAAATGCTCCAGGAGGCTGTGAGTTTGTGTTTTATCTGCTTGTTCCACAAACCTGTATCTAGAACTGAGGGCAGTGATTTGTATGGATTCAGCATAGAGAAATGATGACACTTTGTTATGTTCACGCCTCTCACAAGATCTCTTGACAAGGAAATCTGTGAAACAATGTGTATTGCTTCAAAGCTTTGCTGTTACTCTCCATCTCCCGGCTCAGAACAGCTTTCCCAAACAACAGATGTCTGTTCTCTCTTCTCATTTGTGCTAAGAGTTCCTCCTCCTGGGTTGCCCAAGCCGGGCACGAATGTCAGAACCACAGGTGGTCATCTGCAGGCCACCACCCTTAGACTTCAGTGTCTTTAATCCTGAGAGGATCTCCTCAACACAGGTTTGAGATTTAGCTGACAGTTGATGGGGGGGTGACTTTCATTTTTGCTGCTTGTACGTTTGTTGTCTAGCACCCGAGTTGGGCACTTTTACCCTCCCTTTTTACCTGGTTTTAAGTTTTGGAGTGAAAATGCTGGATCACATGCAAGATCAGCTAGAAGGTTGGCCCAAAGATAGGATCCAAAGTGAGTTCCTTGCAGAGCAAGCCAGGACTGTTTAACTAGAGAAGGTAGCTCTAGACATCTTTATGCTCCCCAAAATATGCACTGGGTGTGGTTTGAGTGCATCCAAGTTGCTGGTAACACTTTTCTATTCCTTCTCCCATGTAAGAAAGAATATATTTGGCATCCCTCAGGCACCAGCTTTCCAGCTCTCTTGTCTCTCAACGATGGTACTAGCAAACAAGGTAGGAACATACATCTTGGAGCAGTGAGTGTCTGTGCTGCCCAGTGCGTGGCCATGCAGAGGTGCAGATGTGACAGGAACGGGTAGAAACTCCTTTATTTTAAGTAGTGAAGGAAGAAGAATGTAGTAAGTGGAGCAATTGCCTGTCTGTGGAGCAGAGGGGAGAGAGGAGGGATTAAAGCAGTAAAAATAAGGGTGCTGTTGTGAGAGGAAGCGAGGGTGCCTTGTTAATGCCAGACAGCAAAGCAAGCTGCAACCGGAGGACCGTGAAACTTCAGCCAACTGCAGGACTGACCTGACTGCAGTTGAGACTGGATAAAATTTGTTCTGTGTTCACATGTGGTACCTGCTGTTAAAATGACTCAAGTCCAAAATGAAATCTGTTGTTAAGGCTTGGCTATGCGATGTGTTTTCTAAACCGTGGACTGACTTGCTCTGCAGAAGGGTAGATACAGGTGCACTGCTATTCCCAAACACCTAGTGTGCAAGGTGGTACTGCCCTAGTCCCTGATTTTCTGCTCTGGGACCATCTTGGCTGGGTGTTAATTGCTGTTTAGATGGTGAATGATGCTCTGCATGGTGCTATCCCAAGTAAGTGAAGGAGAAGCTAAAAGAAGCTGCATCAGGAGAGCATTGAGGACAAGTGCCAGCTCAGTTTCAGTCTTCTTGGATACCCTGTCTGCTGCTGTGCTAGAGCGACTGCATCGAGTTCACGCTTGTAGGTACCTGGTTTTATTCCTCACCATGAGCACTGTGGGTCTGGGCAGTGACTTCCTAAGCAGCCTCTCAACTCTGCAAACAGTGTGCCTGTCTTACCCTAAATACACTGACGCTGGAGTCAATTTGGAATCACCCTGAAGTCAGCTTTCCCCACAGCCTGATCAGTGTCCCTATAACATACGCTGCGAAGCGTGTTGGAGTGCTGAAGCAATGGTGTGAATGCTGAGTGCTCACAAACACGTTCTGTGGCTGTGGTTGCAGCCCAGGTGTGCCGAGTGTACGTACCTGTCACAGCATGGCTGGGTACACCCATTCCAAACTCCACAGCACACCTTCGAGCCTCGATGGGCACCTTCTCTCTGCTGGGCTGTCTGTTATTGGAGTGATTGCAGACTGAGAAGGCTGGGTCAAGCTTTCAAGGAATGTTTAATTTGCCAGCTGGGCTAGAGCAGGTCTTACAGTGTTTAAAAAAGGAAAAAAGTATATTAAAAAAATCCCCACAAAGAACAACTGTGCAATTTAATCACAGATCATCACAATTTTTGAAAAGGAGTGGATTTCTTTTTCTTTTTTACAGTTTGTTTTTTGGTGTTTTGTTGGGTTTTTTGTTTTTTGTTTTTTTTTTAAAGCCTGCTGCTTGCTGGTAGGGTCTGGAAATAATAATTTGCAAAAGAATCATGACTTACATGCCAACTGTTTTAAATACAAAGCTGTAAACAGTGTCAGTGTAGGAGGAGATGACTCCAGCTCTGCAAAAGAGACTTAAGTAGGAGGGGCAAAATTACAGACGAGCTGAAATATTTTTGTTTTAAAGGGAATAAGTGGCCATGTTGGATGCAAGGGTTGACTTTCACATTTGGGGCTTGAACGGATGTTATAGCAGACAGATCTGTTGCGGAAAGTCAGGAAGGAGAATGCAACAGTAATTGATCCATGAAAGGAATTGTACGTCCTCCTCTCCTCCAGTGTATCTGTAGTTCATTTAATTGCAAACCTTGTTGCAGTGTGGATGTCAGTAAAATGCCTGTACATCATTAAAATGGTGAAGATAGATGCTAAAACTATGAGTAAATCTGTAATAACAACTGATTTTTTTATTTTAAATGAAAACATTGTAACCTGCTTAACTGGTTTTAGTATCAGTTTATTTTCCCTGTCATGTCCTATGAAATCCCTTACTTGACTGGGAATCATAAGCTGTTGTAAAAATGTTTTAATCATCTCTCGCTATGAAAACAGAAAGCACTTGTGTTTGTCTTGGTGTTTGCTGGGAGGGCACTAATGTATTATTCATCGCGATGAGGTCACACACGCGCTGAGCTTGTGTCAATGTCTACAATAGAGAATGGAGTTAATGATGTTGACTTGAGTGCATGGGGTAAGTCAGATGGACTTCTGCCTCTTCTCAAACACTCGGGCTTCTTTTCTGAGATTTTTGCCTTCTGATTTAACCCCAGGAGCTGAGTGTTTGAGGTGCTCTTGCTGATTTAATAGCAAGATCAACCAGGGAGTAGTCTCTTTATTTTTTGTTAGAGGTATTTGGTTTTTATTACCATTAACTGACTTCTGCCGTGATTAAATCTACTAATTAATGCTCTAGGAACATAGAAGGCTTGTTAGCCCATTGTCATAGTCATTTTTAAAGCCATCTAATATTGCTTTCCACAAAGTGACCAAAGCATTCGTGATATTTAGTCCTAGATTATTTTTAAACAAAACTATTTGAGAACCAACTTTATAGTTTCTTCAAGTGTGCTGGTATTTGTTCAGGCTGTACTGGTTCAGAACTGGATGTAACTTGCTTATCTGATGCCAGGTTAGGAAACTCATAGTAATTTCAGTGCCCCAGCCTGGACTGTGCCCCTGAGGAGCAGCAGATATGATGGTCTGCTGGCTGCTAAGAAGGCTCAGAGTTCTTGTGAAAGCCTTTGAGAGGCGTTGGTTAGTGATTTAGGTGGATCAGCAGTCACGGGAAGAGTGGGCTGAGAGAAATGCCGCCCTGTAACAGCCTGAAAATTAAACATGGTGTGTTATTCAGTGCAACACCAGGGATGGAAAAGGGGCTTTGTGTGAAAAGTTCATAGAATGAATCATAGAATCCCAGACTGGTTTGGGTTGGGAGGGACCTTAAAGCTCATCCAGTCCCAACCCCCCTGCCAGCAGCAGGGACACCTTCCACTAGACCAGGTTGCTCAAAGCCTCATCCAGCCTGGCCTTCAACACTTCCAGGGAGGAGCAGCCACAGCTTCTCTGGGCAACCTGTTCCAGTGTCTGACCACCCTCACAGTGAAGAACTTCTTCCTAATATCTCATCTAAACCTCCCCTCTTTCAGTTAATTCTGAAAAGACTTACACACTGGTCTCTGAAATCTGGAGTGGACATGAAGGCAGAAGCTGTTGTGGTTTTGGACCAGGGAGAATGATAAACTACAGAGGCTTGAACAAGTCCCTCCTGAGTCCAGAATAAACAGATAAAATGCACAAGGGGTGTTGAGTTTGGGACAAAAGGCTCAAGTTGCTTGTTGAAAAATTTATCAAGATGTTTAATAGATCACCTACCACCATTTAGTATATAGCATGCTGAATTTAGTCCACCATTCCCCGTGACTGGTGTCTCTGTACCCATTAGCAGACTTCTGGAAGCCTGGTAAGAGGAAACCATCTCCAGAGCAGAGGAATTGCCAGTAGGGATGAGACACGGGGTCCCTCTGCTGCAGCATCCTGCCTGTACCTGCCTGTACCTTGCCAGGGCTGGAGAAAAGTATGGAGACCTCACAGGATACAGATACAGGGTTAATTCCCCTTCAGAAGATCCCATTCTAACTCTAAGGAGTTAGGTTGTTTTAAAAGCTGAAGTGTGTCATGTGAAATTGCTTCCAAAATGCAACTATTACGAGTCCTGATGGTTTTGCTTTCCTTGTTTCCTGGGACATTTGCTGGGTGTTTGGCTTCAGCAGTGTACGATGACCAGAGCTCTGCTCTGCTGTCTTAGAGCACTGTAGGAAAAAGTATTTCACTTTATTAGTTTCAGATTTGGTTGCTTTCCATCTCCCCGTACTGTTCATAATGTTTTGTGCTTTTTTTTTTTTGAGTGTTGCTGTGTTTTGTGCTGTCTCTTCACTCACAATGCCACTCAGATCCTTTTGCAGGCAGTTTTTCAACAAGAAAATTGCACTTCTCTCACTTAAAGAGTATTTCGTTCTTCTTGGGGAGGTCCTTTGCTAATATGCAGTGATTACAGTAGATCTGTGAGCTTACACTAGTAAAGCTTTCCTGGATTAGATTTATCTCAGTAAACAGAAAATCTGTGATTTATTTTTGAAATGGTGCATTCTGTTCCAGGCAAATTTTGTTCCCTGCTTCCTATTCTGTAGCTTTGTTTATCTTTTAACCATGCCACAAGTCTACAAGTGGACCAAATTATAAATTGCATAATACTGTGAGGACACCAGAACGTTTCTGGCTAAAATTTTTTTGTCTCATTGCAGCCTTGCCCTTCATGTAGTACCACCCTTGCTCCCCACTGCGATGTCAGCATAGACGAAGGAGCTATCCAAAATGGTTGTCAGGATGAGCATAAAAACAATACGAAGGTAATTGAAGTATTTACCACTTCCCTTCTTTTCCCTTATTTCTCTGCTTCAATTAGCTTTCTCATTTTTGCATTGCTGTTCCTTTATTCAGGCTCTTAAGCAGCAGAACTGATTTTGATTTTGAGCAGTTGCATTCTAAAATTTAATCGAGCCACCCTCCACCCCAATTTTCAAAATTATTAGTAATTTTATGCTCCCCGTTTGATACTGAGAAGGACCTAAAATTTGGACTCTTTAAATTATGCTGAGGCTACCCAAAGAAAGAGGCACAAACAACACTACCATGCTCCATCCCTTACACTGCTGGCTGTGTGTCACCCAGCCACAATTACACCCATGTCTCGCCAGTGTCTTCTGCATCGTAGCTCTGTGAACAGTCATTCCTGTCACACACACAGCTGAATTTCACAGCCTTTCAGTCGGTTCACATCCATTTTCTGACAGACAAATACAGTGTCTCACATATTTAGTGTGCTGCTGCCAAGACTGCTTTCCTTGCCTGTTGCTTAGATATCCTCACTGAAGCCACCTACTTCCTCTGCTCTACCAGGCTGTGCCTATTTGTCATCTTGTTCGTGGCCTTTGTAGCTTCTCTGCTCTACCTGTCACCTCTCACTCCTTCCTGAACATTAAGCTCCCGCCTAAATGCAGACTGGATACCAGTGCTCCTCACCTGATTGTTATATTTTCAAATAAGTTTAATGCTTTCCCTCACTGGGGAGAATCACTTTATAAACACGTTCAGACACAGCTGTCTTGGTCTTCACACCTGTCTTTACAACCCTTCACACATACAGAGCTAATGGGAAAACTCGCCAGCACTTACTGTACTGATGAGCCACCACAGTAATTTGTGTTGGTCCCTCTGCTCTGTCTGTATTTGACCTGTTGTCTCTTATGTTTAAATTGTAAGCTGGGAAGCAGGGACTGCTGTACTGGATTGAAATGGTGTGTAACACAGTAGACCATGTTCTGTGCCAGGGTTCCTAAGAAACAGCCTAAGGAAAAAAATAAAATAATGATCCCTTCAGCTCTGAGGAAGATCGAGCAGAGTGGCCAGCAGGTACTGGTCCCAGAACAGCATGAGATCTTTAAGACAGAAAACACTGTGGGAGGTGTGCCCAGGCTGCCAAGATGATATGCATGAGATGCTTCTTCCCCAGGCTGCCTCTGCCCACATGCCAGGGATCTCCAGGAACCGACTGCGAACAGAGATTTTCCTGAGGTACCAACTGCCTCGTGTCATATGTTGTCTTCATCAGAATTATCCTTTATATTTCTTCCTACTACAGCTGTATTAGCTTCATGTGTGTTAATCAGCAACTCCTCGGACCTTGCTTAGAAGAGATCTCTACAGTGCTGAATAAAATGTCTGTAATTTCACTGGAAGAAACGTGCTAGTGGAGACCAAATCACATGTCCTTCCTTGGTTTGGTTTAGTTATTGCTAAGTCAAAAATTGGACCAGTTAAGTGGCTGTCCAGCAAGGCTGGGACGCCTGTTTAACTGAAAGCTTGAAGAACAAGCTTTGTTGGAACTAGATGATCTTTAAGGTCCCTTCCAACCCAGACCATTCTATGATTCTATAACAGCTACATGCCCAGAGTTGCTGTGACATTTGATTTCCAGCTCTCCATTGAAGTCTCAGCTTTCTTGGGAAGAAGAGCCATGAGCTCCATCTACCCACCTCTGGAGTCTGTTCCCGGCACCTGGCCCTGCAGCACCCATCTCCTTGGCCTTTAATGATGTTAACCACATCCTTGGACCTTTGTGGATCCCAACAGCCTCCCTGTCTCTTGATGAGAAGAAACTGTCACACTGTGCATCAAACGTCTGAGTGCTCAAAAAATCCTGTAGAGCCTGTTGGTATCAGGAACCACAGTAACGTTGGAGCTAACAGCATTTAATAAATAGGGATTTTCTCCTTACACGCAAGCAGTTTCACACTCTAATCCCCTCCTGTTAAGATTAACAGAGTGGAGACAGCACAGGAAAACCTTGAGCTGACTGAAGGGAAGAATTTTCTTAGGGATTTGAGCCTTTGCCAAGGAGCCGAAGAGAAAAGGCCGAGAGAAGTCCACACTGACCTTCTCTGAAAGAGCAGAAATTTTCACTGCATTCTTCAGAAGAACTTGAAGAACAGACAGGGAAAGCAAACAGTGCACAGGGGTCTGTATCTTTTATTTGAGCTGCTCATAGCAAAAATCATGTTCTCTCAGTTACTGCTTTTCAAGTAACAACGTCTGCTGCAGGGGTGAAGAAAAGGAGAAAGATCTTTTTTTACCAGAAAAAGAAAAAAGGTGATAAGTATGACTTTCTTCTCATTTAAGGCCTCAAATTGTTCTGGGAAGTGCTCTAAGCATATACAGTCTTTAACATAAATTTAAAAAACAAAACAAAACCCCAAAAGAACAACAACAAAACAAACAATGAAGACCCTTCACTTCTAGCAACTTGTTGGACAGTTCTCTTTGGTTTGCCTTTGTCAGCACTCCTCATCTCAAAACCAGAGAGGTGGCCCTGGCACTGCCATACAATTTGTGTTCCCTCTGGGTAGGCTACAATAACCTCTTATGGTTGCAGGAGGACTTGCTGCGAAGTTGAATGTCTTCCCATCGAAAAGAAACTGGTGACCTCTTGTGTGAGAAGTTCTTGTGCCTCTGACTGAGCAGGAGAGTGAGTGTCCTTCTGTCACACACAGGCACCTGCCTGGTCCAAGAGTTTTTGCTCTGCTTTTGCTGAGATACATGTTGCTGAAATCACCTTTCTCTTCTGTTGATTATATTCTTTAGCAAACCCTTGGCAGCACCCCAAGGTAACTACTGAATTTCCTCTTCTTCGTCAGCTGCTGTCACCGGGCTGGGAACACCTGCAAGCTGCCAAAACACGTGTTGTGAGTGGCAGAAGGGACTAGGCTGGGCATCCTTTCCTCTCCTGGCTCCCAGCACATGGCTCTAGGGGCTCACACCTCCATCGGGGCAGCCCGCCGGGTGGGGAGCCTGTATCCCTCCTGGGCTGGAGGAAGAGGAAGCACAGCCCACCTTCCTCCTGCGTTTCCTGTAGCTCCAGGGAACCATTCCAACACACCTTGTTATGGCTTTAGCTCTTGAGGTCTTGGCAGTGATAGGGAGCCAAGCCCAAGTGCTTTCTGACCCTTCCCTGCACATGGTGACTTCTGCTGCTCCATTGGCCTTGTACCTTCACTGGTTGTGTCTGCACCTTCAATTATACCTCCCTGTAGTCATCTGTCTCATTTGCTTTACCAGGTAGATACACAGGAGGCTGAATTAATTTTGCATGGGCAGCCAGAAACCAGATATTTCTTAACTTTAATTAAGTTGATTTTACAATCTTAAGTAACATATTTCAGTGCATGGTTTGGGTGGTGATGGATGATATTTATGGTATTTATATATGGTCACGGCAGTGACATCCAAGAATAGTCTTCTGGAGGAGCTTGTCACTGCTGTGCTGACTGCTGTACAGGCAGAAATGAAGACAGTTCTGTCATGAGTGGGTTTCAGGATGAGGAGAAATGATATGTGATAAATGATAAGACGTGGAGGGGGAAGATGAATATTCAGATTGCTAAGTTTGATATATGTTTGCATTTGAAAATGATCCTGACTAGCTGCAGTTCATTTTCATTCTAACCATAGTTAGTTGTCTACTTTTTTTGGAATTATTTCAGTGCTTATTGTTCTAGGTCAGAAAAAAAAAAAAAAAAGGTAAAAGAAGGAACTTCAGGTTCCATGAAAACAGAATAATTTTTGGTTCAAAGTAATTTGTGTTCTCAAATGAATGAAAGCAGAATTGATAATACTGTATACCTCAGGTGTGTTGCAAGCTGGTGTCAAAATTTTAAAATGCAGTATAAATCCAAAGGCAAAAGAAAACCAGAAAGAAGTAGAAGAAATTGTAGTTTAATTTGCAGGATAAATTTTTTGTAGGATGATGAGACAAAACAAAGGGCTGTTCCCACAGGTAGGAGAAAGGTGGAAGCTCGCTCTGGGAAAGCAGCAGGGCTGTAGTGGTGATTGGAAGCATCAGCAAGGGCTGGCAGAGTGAGTTGTGTCATGACCTGTTTGAAGATAGCACAGTTTAAATAGGTACTTCAGAAGCTTTTCAGATAAATCGTCACCTTAAGATGAGGGAATGAAATTTGGGGTTGTGGTTGGTCTTCATTTTGTGTGTGAAAATGTACTTTGTTTTCTGCTTCCTGGAAACTTAGAATCATGGAATTGTTTTGGTTGAAAAAGACCTTTTAAGATCATCCAAGTCCATCCAAAAACCCAACACTGTCAAGTCCACCACTAAACCATGTCCCTAAGTACCACATCTACACCTCTTTTAATTACATCCACGGATGGAGACTCCGCCACCTCCCTGGGCAGCCTTTTCCAGTGCTTGACAACCCTTTTGGTGAAGAAATTTTTCCTAATATCCAATCTAAACCTCTCTTGGTACATAAAAAGCAAAAAGACGACAGCTAAATGGGCATGCACTCACAGAAGGTGTGAATGATTTCAAGGCAGGTGGAACTGGGTCTTTGATGTGGTCAGGTAAAAGCTCAGTGTGTTGAGGGAAGAAGTTCTTTGAACTTTTGCTGTGTGAAATCTCTTCTATCTACTTTCTGAACCTCTAACATTCCCCATGTGTGTTTTGCTTTCTGTCACTCAGGCTCCAGGGGGACACAGTCCAAAGACTCAAAATGGACTTTTGAGTCCTCCACAGGAAGAAAAACTCAGCAACAGCCAAACCTCGCTCTATGAAATGTTGCAAGAGAAAGGCAGATGGGGCGGAGTGAGTCTGGATCAATCAGCTCTCCTACCTCTGAGGTTCAAAAACATCAGAGAAAAGACAGATGCTCACTTTGTGGACGTGATTAAAGAAGACAGGTAAGGAAAAGGGAACTGTGCAATGTGGAGTTGTATCAAGGCGAGTAGGTGGTAGCAGGGGGCTCATATCTCATATTTGTGTGCTTCTTGTCTAATGTCAAGAATTATATTTAACATATAGCGTGTCATGTGTTTTCTGATCTTAGTCTATATTCTGTTTAAACTCCAGTAGGAGCTTGATGTCAGAACCATTCTGCTCAGGAATATGTAAAACCTGGTTTTCTGTGGTGAACAGTCATTCTTCAGTCAAGTCTTTGAAAAGGAAAAATACTCTTAAAATGACTTGTCATGAAGTTGAACTCTTATCTTTACGTTCAGAAGTCCTCTTAATGCACGTAGTGTGTACCTGCCTCTGCAATTAGAAGTGTAACACAAAATCTGAACCACAAATCTCATCTTTTTATATAGCAAAAGGATAATATCTGACAACATGGTTTGACTAATACCTAGAAATCATACTGGGCTTGGAAGCAGAATTAACAGGAGTGAATTCTCTTGGACCAACCACCTACATGCAGAATTTTGTAAAGTTAGCTCCTCTGTTTCAAGCAAAAAAACCTTATTTTGAGTGGAGGAAAATATATTCTCTAAAATTCAGTAGCATGTGATTTTTGTAAACACACAACCATATCTCCCTTATTATGGCAGTGACTTAACTGGATCAACTAAACAGATAACTTGAGTTTGTTATTATTTATGGCTATTCTTATTTTTGCTTCACTGCTTCCACTCAGCTTAGGGTTATTTTATCTAAATATCCTTGAAACTGTGTGGTGGTGTAGACTCCAGGCTTCTTGGAGCAGGGACACTGTCGTTGTAAATGAAAACAAGACTAAAGCAGGGAGACGTGAGAGGGAGGGACACCAGCCCCTCTCCAGTCACTTCTCTAGATTTTTTTTCAGATTACCTTTGTCCTGTGGCCAACTTCAGTTGAAATTTAGTTTCCTTTTATTCCCCCCCCCACCGTGTAGTGTTTTGTTAGTGGCTGAGAATAAGTGTTTAGCTGATTATTTTCAAATATTAGAAGACAGAAGGATTGGGAAAGTCCAAATGTTGGTAGAAATCAGCCAGAATAAATTGGATTTTTGTTTAAAATGTAACCAGCCTGCTGCAAATTTTAAGTTATAGAAGTAGCTTAATTTATGCCATTGGTTTGCTGAAGATGTTTAGCTCAAGCTTTTAGGTTCCTGGAGCTTTCCTCCTCCACTTACCAAATGGATAATTCTTTCTGATTCAGAAAAAGGAAAACGTAGGACCATGATTTGACATCAGTCAAAGCTTAGCTTTTTTTTTTTGGTCTCAATTAAATATCATCATTACCATATTAAGTGGGCCATTTCTTGTTGCCACGGAGACTTCTCTGCTGAGTTCAGTTCATGTAAACATAACTTTCCAAAAATAAGCTTCTGATTAATTAGGTCTGTGCAAAATGGTTTAAGCCTACCGTTTCACATTAATCCTTTTTAATGTTTCTCAGTGTTGAGTTATATGTAATAAGTCATTTTAAAAACATTCTTCATCCCCTACTGGAAAACACAGTGTTTGTCTCAATCAATTTAGTATCTGTGAGGATGTTTGAATGGGAAATTTGAGTTTTCTCAGAGAAGGGGAGATCATTTTTTTTTAACATCTTAAAGTCATAAGGACTTGTATGCAAAGCAGCTTTACACTTTCTCATTAAAACCCAGAGTTAAAATACGAACACCAATGCAACAAAAGGCTGGTAGATAGCAGAGCCTAAGCAAACTGCTGTGCAGTATTATCAATACAGAATTTCAGAGACTTCTGCTTGGTACTGTTATCTCTTCATTTCTGAAAACATTCACAAAGATTTTAAATGCCAATTTTCATTCTGTATCTGGAATAGAACAGACATTATCTACCTTATAACATCTTTTAGAATCATAGAATCATAGAATGGTTTGGGTTGGAAGGGACCTTAAAGATCATCCAGTCCCAACCCCCCTGCCAGCAGCAGGGACACCTTCCACTAGACCAGGTTGCTCAAAGCCTCATCCAGCCTGGCCTTCAACACTTCCAGGGAGGAGCAGCCACAGCTTCTCTGGCCAACCTGTTCCAATGTCTGACCACCCTCACAGTGAAGAACTTCTTCCTAATATCTCATCTAAACCTCCCCTCTTTCAGCTTAAACCCATTTCCCCTTGTTCTGTCATTAACTGCCCTTAGGAAAAGTCCTTCCCCAGCTTTCTTGTAGCCCCTTCAGGTATTGGAAGGCCGCTATAATATTTGGTCATTGTGTTTGACCAATTCAGTAAATTCCAAAGAACCCGAAGAATTCTTTAACTTTCTGTAGAACTATGTAACAAAAACATTGTGTGTGTTCCTAGTATGATGTCTTTAGCATTTAGTCTCTCAAAACTATCACCGACCAGCTGCTTTTTAGTCTATATCCAAATCCAGCTTCTTCACAAAACCCCTTTTAATACAAAAATGCAGAAGTACATTAGTTTAATACTAATGTGACACAGGTGCAGCTCTAGCGTTGTCATTGATCTGTTGAATCATCTTCTCCATGAACGAGATTCATTATCCTCCTCCTCTTCATCATCATCTTGAAGCAGCGAGTCATCCACCAAAGATTCTTCCTGAAATTCTTCTTCATCAGGTTCAGCTTCTTCTGTTTCACCAGCTGGTGTATCGGCAACAGGCTTGTTCCTTCCCCTTGGTCATCTTACCTGAAACCCCCTTTGCAGTATTAATACTGGAATTGTGCTGGTTTTATGTTGCTGCAGAGGCATCAGTAGCGAGGTGTGAGCTTCCCCTGGCACCAGGCAGTGATTTCCACTCTGGTGCACGATGCTGGCGTTCTGATCTGTGATAGAAATTTGTATTTACAGGAAGTACCTAACCCAGATACGATGATAAGGTGCAGAAATTAACCATGCAGCGTTCCTGTGCAGCTGGGAAGGGTTAAACATCTCCTGGGGAGGATTCAGAAGCCTGTACACTGCATTAGGAACCTGCCCAGGGCTAGCTAGGAGGAAATGCTGGACGCTGGTGATATTTTTCATGTCCTAGCATCTTTCTAGAGTTCTGGTGTGTGGCTCAGAGTTTCCTGAGTGGCCACTGGTCTCGTTGCATGCTGAGATTCCACCATGGAGCTGTTACTTCAGCACAGTTCCAGTTGTCTTTACAAAATCATAATACAGCCAGTGTTAGTGTGGCATGTTTGTATTATTGCATTATATAAGAATCCTTTTCATAGAAGGATTTGCATCTGCTTACAACTTGATTATATATATTTGGCAAACAGCACCTAGTTTGAGCTTTGAGTCTGGCTTTGCTACAACCACTATAAAACCACCACGCTTTGTTCATTGTAATCTGGGTGTTACTCTGTATTTCAAAAGAAAACTGGAGTGTAAGAGTACAGAATGTTTAAACTTCATTTCATTGGGGATACCCTCAAAAGATTCTCGCTTTTTAGATTTTTGTTTCCAAGGAAAATTACATATTCCTTAGGTGATAAAACTTTTGAAGTCTGAGCAACAAGTACTTGTGTGTTCGTCAGGTCAGTACTTACAAAGGATCTCCTCAGACTTACAGAGCCAAGTCCCAGGGAGATGTGAAGCTCCCCCAGAAGCTAGCTTCTCTGCAGCCTGTTGTCCCCACCTTGGGTCAGTTTCCTGTTTAAATACTTTTAAAATGTGTTTGTTTCTTTCATCTCCCACTTTGCAGTCTTGTTTGATTCAGGGAAATCAGGACTCACTTGTGCTGGGGAGGCACAGTGCCCGCTGGGAAGCAGATGATGTACTTGGCTGCATTCAGTCAACTAAACTGAGATCTTCCTCAGTAAGACAGACAAGTGTTGATGTGGAGCTGGACTGGCGCTGTATGGCTGGCTGACATCAGAAATGCTGCCTTCACCCTGGTTTCATCGTGTTATACCTTGTGTTTCGTGCTGCACTAGCAAACTGGAGTGTTCTTCCTACATCCTTAGGCCATGGCAGCTCCAGCACATCACCACCATACTCTATTGAGCTTTCCTGGAATGAGAAAGTGAATTCAACAATAGGTTTTTCTAAAAAAAAAATAGCTTGGAAGATTTGTATTATAAGATGTTTTTAGAAACATCTGAGAAAGGTGAGGAAGGGAAGGTAAGGAAGAATGAAAGAGAGAAGGGGACTCAATTGAATGTATCCTGTCATTCCTTCAGAGTATCCTGATGTTTTTGATATATTGGCCAAGGCCAGAATGTTTCAAGGTTATAAAGTGTCTGCCATGGTCATGGTTGAAGTCATTTGTCTTCTTGAGCTTGTCTAGGAATGCGTGTTTGGTTGATCTTGCATCTCAAGAAAAAAAAAAATCCTTCCCACATGCCATCTTGTGCTGGGGAGCTTGTGCTTCCAAAAAACCTCTTGGCCAAGTATTATAAAAAATAAAGAGAAAAAAAACAAAACCAAATTCCCCTGAAAAAAAGATTTCAGACACAGACTAGCTCTCTAGGATCTTTCAGCTTCTTCGTCCACTTAGAATTTGATCTCATGTGCGTCTCTGGATTTTGCTTAGAGTTATCAACTTGAAAATAGCCCACCCTAATTGTTGATCTGGTGCTGCAAGTTTCTAGGTGGGAATAGCACTTGGAAAAGCAGCTGCTCCATTTCAGATTCTGCAGCAGTTTTAAAAACATTTGGTTCACTGTAAACAACAAGTGGAATCAGTTGTTTGGAAATGAAAGGAGGTTCATAGCAAGAGCTTGTGTTCTGAAGCCTCAGATGAGGATGGCACAGAAGGGAGGGTGACAGGCAATAAATGGCATAAGCAGGGGTGACCTCACTCTGCAACCACTGGGCACAAAGCACTGTGTGCTCTGGAAGTCAACAGGGGTGACCTCACTCTACAACCATCAGCCATTGGGCACAAAGCACTGTGTGCTCTGGAAGTCAAGTCCTTTCAGCTCTTTGACACCTACTAGAGAAAGAAAAGGTTTACAGATCAAGTGCCATAGAATTAGTTAGAAAGCTTCTTTCTTAAACATCTTACAACTAATTGAAAACTCAAAAAATGTTGTATTTCTGCTCCAGAGGGTGGGGAATAGAAACAACTTTTTAATGATTGAGGCTTTTTTTTTATGGTTGGGTTTGTTTGGTTTTTTCCCTGCACCTGATGCTAGAAGATAAGGTGAAGGACAGTATGAGCACCTTCTGGTAGATGCTGCCTCCTGGTTCGTTAGTCCTCGTGAGCTAGTTTCATTATTTGCCAGTGCTTTTGACAGTCCTGGTGATTTCAGATCTCCTGTTTCAGAAGTCACTATAAGCTGTCCATCCTCTCAGGTTCTGTTTCTCTGCAGCCTGGATTGTTAAGGGAATGTTCCCATCTGAGTTACTGAGTATTTCAGTGTCTTTGAGATAACAAGAAAGTGCTGTTTTCTAAATGGACAACGTTGTTGTTGGTTGTTTGTTTTTTTTCCCTAACAATTTGTCACTTTTCTCATCCTTGGCTTGCTTTGAACGATAGAATTCCACCTGAGACACAAATATCCCACAGTCACACGTCCCCTAAGGCTGTGCCTCTGTAGCAGCAATTAACCTTTACTATTTGCTGGCTTATATTACAATTATCTGTAGTCGTCTGCAGTTGTAGCTGTTAAGTTTCTGAAAGGACTTGTTAGTCTCTTCTTGAAAATATAAAATTTTGTGCTTTCATTTTTATTTTTTAAGTATTTCCTTTGACAGAGTGAGTGAAGAAAAGCTACAGGAAGTTCAAAGCCATGTGCCAGCATCCCTGTAAGCAGAAACCACAGAAGAGGGAGCTCTAAAAGAGTTACAGCTGAATAAACTGATGTTGATCTCATCTTTTCTCTTTAGCCTCATGAAAGACTACTTCTTTAAACCGCCTATTAACAAGCTGAGCCTGAACTTCTTGAATCAAGATTTGGAGATGGCCTACAGAACAAGCTATCAGGAAGAGGTGTGTTTCTCCTGGTGTCCATTTCCTTCTGTAATCTGTGTAACCAACTGTCTGTCATTGTTTTTAACACATTTCATTGCAGTCCATGACAAGGGTCGTGAAATGTCAAATGTGATTTACTGCTTGATATTGCTGCCTCTGCAAACAGTCTCCTTTCAGCTTACTTGTCTTGTGCCATGCCCTGAGTCTAGTCCAACGTTTGGGCTGGAAATACCTTTTCACAATCCACCAAGATACACTATTTACTTCTCACTTGCCTTTTCTGCGTTTTCAGGTTAATGTTTTAAGGCTTTAGGCAGGCCAGAGAACCATGCTAAGGTGAAAGGACCAAAAGCTACTTGCCTTCTCATCATATATCTTAACTTCGAGAATGGTCACTTGAATTTGGTTCTTGTTCATGTCACATGGTTATCCTCATGTAACCCAAACCTCTGAACTCAAATGTCCTAAGTTCTCTAAGTGTGCTGCATTCAGAAACAGGCAGTTCAAAACACTGTGTAATGGTAAGGAACAGTGAGTAAACTGCAGGGAACTTGGTGCCTTCTTCAGGATTCTGCACAGAGTGTGAAAAGTCCTTCAGGCCCTTGGGGCCGAGTGATATCACAGGCTTTCTGTGTCAGTAGATATTCCTGCCTGGTTGATATGAACTAGCAAGATGTTGTAGGTTTATAGTGACCTTAGGTGTTGGTACTAACTGAGGCTGCATTTCCATGAGTAGCTGAAGAGTTGCTGACAGAAGAGGGCAATTGCTCTCCCCTCTTTGTCCCTACTCCTCCCTGCTCCTTCTGATGGCTCTGGTGCTTATCAGGCTTCCCTGCTGTGAGCCAGTTCATTGTACTAGCCTAGCATAAAATGTTCATGGTTTTGTTTTTCCGTCTGGGGCTTTTTCTTGTCCTATCGGGGTCTGTTTTCTTGCTGTGTTGAACCAGCAGCTCACAGAGAGGTTGGCAAGTGCCAAAGCCAGTGCAAGGTAAGTGTCCGGCAGCAGGAAGGGGAGTGGGCCCTTCCCTTCCAGTGGCGTTGAGCTGTGAGTTTGGATCATCCATCTGGCAGAATGGTGTTGTGGTAGATGTAGGTGTTGATTTCCTTTCTTCCCACTGTGTCCTACATCTGAGGGCAGGTAGGATTGTTGCTTCTGCTGCTTGTTGCTTTCTGTTCATGGCCTGCTTTCTGTTCTGGGCAGTGTTGTCACGTTGTCCTTAACCATAAGCCCCTATTTGCTTGTTTTCCAATGTTTACAAATGAGACCTAACTTACTTTATTAATAAAGGGAAGCACAGTTGTGTTGCAGCTCAGTTTGTTCACTCTGTTCAGGAACATCATCCTCATCCTGCAGCACTCTCTTCCAGTCATATCTCTCTGAATAAAGCTCATGGAGCAACAACAGGGAGAAACTTCTCGTGGGATACAGCCTGCAAAATTTGCACAAACTATACAGAAAATAGTAAATCAAGTTTAGAAAGAAACAAAGCAGTGATAGTCAAACATATACAGATTGACCTATTAATGTGGGTCTGTAGGAAATTCAGAGAAGGAGCAAGAATGTGCTCTGTGCATTTTGTTAGTGGCAAGCTGTTAATTTGAAAATTATTATGTAAACCTCCCTGGAAATGGGAATCTTCACACTGTAATAGTAACTCTGCAGTGTTGGGGCAAAACCTGTTAAAGCCTTAATATTAATGTAGTACTGGTCCAAAACAACAACACCATAAATATTCTCTTGGGAGGGTGAAATGATTTGTCAGCGCTGCTGGTTATTTAATTGCCTTGCAATAAACTGTTGCTGAAAGTAACTTCCAACCCCACTGAGTTCACCTCTAATTACCCAGTGCCAGCTGCACGCTGGGTTCCTGATCGGTCTCTGTAAGCAGCTCCACTTCCCAGGAGCTTGCTTCCCCTGGTCTTTGTTTGGAAATTAAGGCACTACTTAACACTGGTAGGACATCCTTAATGCTGTCACTTCAGGATACAGGGCTGCTTTCCTTAATTCAATTGATGTGACTTTTCTGTGTGGGCTAACAGGATTCTGCTACAGTTCAGATTAAAAGGTAATTTTGGCACTGGATGGTGCTAACTGAATATATGAGTTTGCAGAGGGGTACAAATGAGTTCATTTCCCAATATTGCCGAGTGCAGATAGTGTTCTAAGGAGCGGGAGAAATGTCCAAATTTAAGCAGAGTACAAGACTCTAATATTCAAACCAGGCTACTGTGTGGTGATCTGGGTTACATACTTTTTTGTTTTTCTTTGGAACTTTCTTTCTCTGGTCTCTTGTGCAGATAGAAACACTCACAAGACTGAGCTCATCTGAGTAAACCAGGATGTGGAGCTCATGATCTAGTTTTCAGCTGGACTGGCCAAAGTAGCACACAGCACAGCTGCAGGAGCACTGGGGCCAGGACAAGATGGGGTGGGAATGGTGTGGTGAGGGGTTACAGAAGAACTGAACTTGGTGTCCTGGATGCTGATCAATGCAGATTACGTGGCATCCCAATTGCTGCTTTTAATCTGGTCTGAAAGGGAGATGTGAACTCTGTGATGTGAACTCTGCCACAGGCGAGTAACTGCTTCTGTAGTGGTGTTTGGAGGGTTTTCTTAAAGAACCACTGGAGGTAACAGGTTTGTTGTAAAAACTATTATTATTTGAAATGAAAATCCTTGAAGAAAACTTTATAGCTTTGTCTGCTAGTAATTATGTGGTTTATGTTTCTTTGCATAGAATAGGCAATTTTCAAATGGTTTATTTCTGTATTATAATATTCTGTAAAAATCACCCCAGAGCCAGCAGCTGTGCTGTCAGTGCTTTTTTTTTTTCAACACAGATTTATTCTCAGGGAACTGCAGTAGCCATTGAACTATCTCTTCTGTTCCTTGTTTCAGAACAGCCCTTACGTTGGATTAATGAAGTGGCAAAATGTTCTGTGTTCCTTTATTTGCTTTTGTGAGCTGTTGTTTACGGTACAGTTGAATTCAGCAAAACAACATTTATTAATTTTCATCCCTTCCCTCAATCCACAGGTTATAAGGAATGTTCCAGTGAAGACATTTGCCAGTGCTACCTTCAGCTCGCTCCTGGATGTGTTCCTCTCCACCACAGTCTTCCTCATACTCTCTGTCACGTGTTTCCTGAAACACGGGATGGTCTCATCCCCTCCACCACCTGCAGCGGTCGTGGTGTTCGTCATTGCTGTCCTGCTAGAGGTGCTGTCCCTTGTCATCTCAATTAGGTAAATAAAGCGTAAGAAAGTCTTGAAATAGCACTGAGAACTGAATTGGTGGCTGGCTTGGGAACGTTTGGTTTGACAGCATCCCAGGAACTCACTTGGACAGTCTGTAGTATTTGGAGAAGAGCGTTAGTGAAGCCAAGTAGGTTTGCAGCAGATCTTATGCTAAGAGAGGTCTGGCTACAGAAACTGGAGGAGAGGAAGGTGATCCTGGTAGAGGCCACTTAAGGGAACAGAATTTGCCCACCATGCCTGTCCCTGCTTGTTCTTCCTTGGGATGCCACACACAACTGGGCTAAACAAAAAAAAAAACTACCTCTGCCTTTAAATTCTCATGGGTTTAATTTTCAAATAGTTTGTGTTTACTCTGTTTGACACATGATTGAAGTTCAGCATTTCCCCCAAGTCCTGGGCTGTGTGACAGTCAGCTGCTGCTCACAGAAAGGGTGATCACCTCTGCTCCCAGGGCTGTGCTCAGCAGTGCCAGCCCCGACACTGCCTCTTCGCAGCCGGCAGCGGAGAATCCCTAATCCCTGGATGCTGAAATGAGTCCCTGCAAGCTCTGCACCTCATCCCTCTCCTGTGCCCTCGGGGGTGAGGCCTGGCTGCAGATACCTGATATTTAACAGTGACTTCTCATTCCTGACTTGTGCCCAGTCACCCAGAGGACGTGTGTTCTGGACACTTGCAGGCCGTTAACCGCATGGTTCCCACGTAACGTGGGGTTCCCCCGGGCACGCTGGAGTTGGTGGCCAAAGACTGGAGCTGTATATGCATCCAGTAAAGCTCATGCTCTCCTGGGTGTGTCATCTGATTTATACAGATACCACGTGTGTAACCTGTTATTAACCCAGATGATAGACCTAATAATAAGTTGTTTGTTTGTCTGTACTTGTGAGAGCAAGTTTACTCTGCCCTCCTCATCCCCCGTTTTCACTGCGCTTCCTTCTGACACATGAGCGTGTTAGAAGGGTGGTGTGTGGAAACGTGTGTCCTCACTTGTAGCTCTGCAAATCTGTCAGGTATGTGGAAGTTAAAATGCTTTTGTAATTACAGGTTAGGAGCAATTCTGCTGTGGTTTCAAGAGAAACAAGAGACCGCAGTTTACATTCTTATTTTGGCTTTTCAGGGTCAAGGTAAAAAATGCTAAATCAGTGCTTTAGTCACTGAAGCGAGCTCCTGACTGTGTGTATAAATGTATAGAATCATAGAATGGTTTGG
>NW_010324141.1:0-884 GCF_000700745.2 Antrostomus carolinensis
CTGCCCCAACCTCCTTTTGTCCCTGTGAGATGGGTGATTTGGGGGTGGGGAAGAGGGTCTTGCCCTGAACAGCCATAGGGCCAAGGTGGGCTTTGACTGACAGTCTGACCCAGAGAGGAGGTTCCTCAGGCTGTGTCACACAGCCGGGGGCTCAGGGCTTTTGGTGACTCCCTTGCCCTGTCTGCACCTGTCCATCACCTCAGCTGGGGCACTGCTGGGCTGGCAGCCCCACAGAGACACCCTGCAGTGGCCAACGGCTCAGTGTTGGGCTGAAGACATCTGCCAGGCTCCAGCCCATGGTCCTTGGTGTCAGAGGAAGCAGAGGACTTCCCTCTCATCGACCACCTGCAAAGCCCCCAGCCCCTCTCTGCAGCTGTGAAGTATATGGGATCCATGACAGGTATCAGCCCTTGGAGGAATCCAAATTTCTCATCCTCAGAGCCCACATCTTGGAGCACAGGGTGGTGGGATGTCTGCCAGAGGGTGGCCCCTCTCCAGCCATGCATAGACCCTGGATGTGGGCTGCTGGTGAGTGGGACCATCTGTGTTTCTGTCCATGTGCAGGAGTGTGAGAAGAGGCAGCGGCAAGAGCAGCTTTGCGTGGAGAAGACAACTCTAGGAGCTCTGAAGTAGCAGCTGATCCAGGTGAAAGCTTCAGGTCCTGCTCCAAAACCACCCCTGGTCCTTGTGAGGCAGGGGTGGGGGGTTCAGGGACTTCTGGTGGCTGTTTTTGGGATGGGCTGCTCTGGTTAGGGTCTCAGAGAGCCACGGGGAGCTCCAGCTCACCTCCAGAGGCTGCACGGGCCAGCACCGTCCTGTGAAGTTGCATCACATCTCCCCAGGTGACACGGAAAGCAGATGTGTGCCCAGCCACATGGGGCAAT
>NW_010324141.1:929-2418 GCF_000700745.2 Antrostomus carolinensis
CAGCCAAGAGGAGGCAGGGATGTGTGTGTGGGACCCTCCTGGCTCTTCCAAACCCTGGTTGACTTTCACCTCTCTCATGCACAGAGACAGTGAACACCTGCACCCCGTCCCACCTCCACCCTGTCCCTCAGCCCCATGCCTGGCCTCCGACAGCGTAGCCATGGGTCCCTGGGGCTCCTGCATCATCTCCAGCAGGAGTTGCAGCTGGAGAAGACACACCACATGGGCAGCCTGTGGAACCTGACTGTCCTGGGACAGTCAACTTGCTGGGCACCACAGCAAGAACGGAGCTACAGGGACAGCCTGGGACAAGGGACTCAACTTCTGACACAGCCTCACCCATGGGACTGATCTGAAGCAAGAGATGCTCCACCACAGAGCACGCCAAGGAGAGTTCAGCCTGGTGGGAATAGCTCTGCAGAGGGGTCAGGACACCAGGGTTTTGTTTCTAACCAGGACTCCCCTGGACCAGACCTCCCCAAGGGCTCCTGCCATGTTACATCTCACACTCTACAGTGGGGCCCCAGCCCAGGGGTTCAGCTTGGCTCACCCCAAAATAAGGTTCAGAGAGGCTCAGGGGCTGTTTGCCTCTGACTTTTTCATTGGATCAGGATTTTCTCCTCTGAGGGTGAAGTTACCCCGGGTGGTGGAGCTGCTGGGAGGGCTCTGGGTACCCTCCTGCCTGTCCTTGGCACTGAGCAGACCTTTGCTGATGGGCTTCAGCTCACTCACCTGGCAGAATCCTACTCTTGCTGGCTTAGTGAGAGGACTCAGCCCAGCTCCAGGTCAGGATACAATGATATAGGGATGCCCAAGATGATTTTGGAGTTGGCTATCCTGGAAAATAAGAGGTCCTGCTCTCCTGCTGTCCCTTTCCTCTTCTCTCCTCAGCTGCACACTCCTTGCTGTGTTTACCTGTCCACTCTGGGGGCAAGGTCTGCTGGGTGAGGGTACTGGAGAGAGCTGGTGAGCCCTATTGGCTCTGTGGATAAGCTGGATCTAGGAAGTGTCTGGACAAGTGCCAGGGAGTGGGCAGAAGCATGGAGAAAGGATGGGGATGCCACATGGAGATGCTGGGAGTTCTGGTGTTGCAGGTGGCCCTGCTGTGGCATGTGCATCTCGGAGAGAGTTTCCTGGGAGTGCTCCTTGCCCCACGTGTGAGCTCATGTGCATCTGTCCTGGTTTGTAGCTGGTTTCTCTTGGGGTTGGGTTTCAATACGGGGTTGAGTATGAGAAGAACATGGAGAACACACTGATGCTTTCAGTTGTCACTGGAAGTCAAAGCACTTTGTGTTTGTCCGTCTGCAAGCGCAAGATCTCAGGGGCGAGGAATATTGACATGGATCAGCTCCATGGGCATTGGGCTCTGCCAAGGGGCTGTTCCATCTCCTGTCCCCCATGGGCAGGAGATTCATGAGGGGCTCTTCCTCTCTTGCTCTCTCTGGCTTTGGCTCGGGCTCTGGCTCTCCCGGGATTGCGGTTTCGGGTC
>NW_010324141.1:2436-2843 GCF_000700745.2 Antrostomus carolinensis
AGCATGATCGGGGAACGGGCCGGGCTTGGTCAGTGGGTGGTGAGCAATGGCACTGGGTATTGCTCATTTGCATATTTTATTACTATAATTATTATAATATACCATTTTAATATCATTATTATTTTAAGTTTTATTTAATTTCCATGACTAAATTGTTCTTCTCTCACCCTACGAGTCTCCCTACCCTTTGCCCCCCAATTCCCTTCCCTATTCTCTGGGTGGGGGAGTGAGCGAGCAGCTGTGCTTGGCTACCAGCCCAGTGCTTGCCCAGTGAAACCAGCACATCATCCTTTTCTCCCAGGACACCGAGGCCTCTGGAGGGGCTGCAACGAAGCCCAGGTGTCGCAGACACGGGGTTGCAGGAACTTGCCATGAATGCCACGTCAAAGCTCAAATGACCCGAGTTT
>NW_010324141.1:2886-7559 GCF_000700745.2 Antrostomus carolinensis
ATTTGTTGGAGGCTGCCTGTAGCTGTGAGAACTTGCAATTATTTCACAGGGAAAAATAATTTGAAAACTATGTGACCTACTGGAGGTCTCTGTTGTATTTGATTCTGGAGCAGGATGTCTCCTTGCAAATGGGAGCTGAGCTGGGACTACTCTTGTGATGGAGTTTTACATGAAGACGTGGCCTCCTGTTGTAATGTTGGGCTTTTGGGGTCAATTTAATGCTTGTCTGGGAGAAAACTTTAAAGAATGGTGTGAGGCAGGGGATGGAGCGAGACCGTAGCACTTTTATCTTTTAAAATATTCATGCTTTCACTGTTTTTTCCCCAGTTTTGACCATTTTTTGAATGCTGGGGTGCAGGTGGGAACCTGCTTGGCACTGGCTGCTCCAGTTGGGAGGAGGTTGGGGCTGTTGGTGTTGTCTCTGCTACCCTGTGTGCTGCAGCAATTGGATCGCTTTGCTTTGGAGCCATCCAGAGGACCACAAGGAGAAGATGTTTTGCTGTCAGAGCACAGGAAGAACAGCTGGAGATGGTGTCCCATCCTGCTCAGAGGGGTTAAGGGGAGGTTGTTTTTTGGATCTCTGCATGGTAGCGATGACAATTACTTCACGAGGTTCTATTCAACTACAATATATTAAAAGGTGGTGTAAAAAAATGTACTGGGGTTGTAAAAGATAAATGACTTTTGGCAACAAAAACTCACAATACAAATGAGTTGGCAAAGGACTGCCACTTGTGGAATAAACTAAAAAGAGTGACTTAGCAAACACCAACAGTGTCAATCACTTACAGTGACCTCAACAATAACTAGTGAAACTTGCCATCATCTGGCAATACCAAAAACTTAGAGCAATACTAAGAATTAGTGATCACATAAAAATGCTGAAAACGTATAAGGATGTTACCCTTATGTGCCAGGGATGTAGTTAAACTGGGAAAGGAAAAGGAAGATTGAAAAAAAAAAATAGAGGAGAAAAAGGAAGATTGAAAAAAAAATAAAAGAGAAAAAGGAAAATTTAAAAAATTAAAAAGAGAAAAAGGAGAGAGACAGAGAGCTTCCCGGAGAATCACCACTCCTTGGTTCCAACAAGTTTGCTCCAGATGTTCTGGGATCCTTGGGTGCTGGGTGCACACACCCCTCCATTATTAATTCGCCTTTTTATAGACAAAAGTTCTCAGGTCTCCACCTGACTTTCTTCAGTCAGCACATGAAGCAGCAGGTGACGTGATGTTATTTCGCACTAGAAGTGGCAGGGGGGGGTGACCATCTTTTTGCACATGCAGCAGTCATTTGGTTACTCTGTGGGTCTCCTCTGACTTCCTCATCGGCAAAGACCAAGGCAGGGAGTAGGGTTTTTGACATGGGACACCGTGGTGTATCCTCTGAGACATCCCACAGCTTCTCTTAGCGGACACCTGGAAGGTGTGAGCTCATCTCTTTTATCAGCAAGGTTGCTCATGCAATTAGTGTTGTCATAACGGAATATTTGAGACAAACCATTTGTTCTTCTTGTCCCTTAGAGATGGGAGCTGGTGTGTCACCACACACTTGCCAGGCAGCCCTGAAACTGGGCTGTTCTCTTGAAGCAATGCTGATAGCTCCCCGTACTGACATCTGCCTTGTTCTGACCACTTGTGGAGGCAAAACCCCACCTAGAGCTTGAGAAACAGCTGCTCTAGTTCAGCATCCTCAGGGTGTTTGGTTTCTGCTTCAAACCCCTGTAATGTTTGAGGATGTTGTTGGCAGCTTCTTGGAGAAGAGGAACATGGAAGATGTCAGAAGGAAGAGTCACAGCATGGCTGATCTCACACTGCTCTTTGATGTGGATGGTTTGGTACCTCCCCTCTTCTGTATGAAATATGTTTGCCCTGGGAATTAAGCTGGGAAGATGCAGGTCACCTCTACAAATGCTGTTTGGTGCTGCTGGAGCTGGATGCAAACACAGCCCTTCTCATCCCTCTGTGCTCTCATTTCTCCCCCAGTAAAGCACCTACTTCATTGCCGCTCTCAGCCATCCCACACAAAACCTCCCTTTCTACTCCTTTTTCTTGTGCCAGCTTTATCCTTCTGCTCTGCAGAAGACTGATTTTCCCCCCCAAAAGACCCTGATGTCTTGAAACCCACCAGGATCCACGTGATTGTGCCCAAGGGGCTACAGGGGAGCCCTCTCCAGCCACCTCTGCTGGTGGGCACAAGTGTGAGACTTGCAGAGACCCCAGCGCAGGGTGAGATCTGAGGGCACAGAGGGTGTTCCCCTGGTTTTAGAGGTTCAGCTGCCTTTTGCCCTTCAGCTGCAGGAGGAGCTAGGCTCACAGAGGCTTTTTGGCCTCAGTATTGAGGGTTGCATGGCTGACCCCAGGGGAAGTAGGTAAGCATTATTGCTGGTCTAAAATGCAGCACTTTTGTCCTCAAAACAGCTGGGTACTCCTTATCTTGTATTTGCATGTCCAAAGTCCTTTGCATGTGGTTCTGGTTTTGCTGGGATGGAGTTAATCTTCTTCTTAGTAGCTAGAAAGCACCATGGTTTGGTTTCAGTGTGGGATTTGTTATGAGAAGAATGTTGAGAAGGTACTGATGTTTTTAATTGCTGCTGGAAGTCCAAGGACATCGTGTTTTGCTGGTCTGCAAGTGCAAAGGTCTCGGTGGGGGGAAGCAAAGTAATTAGCAAAACTCAAAATTGACATTTGGCTCTGCCAATGGGATATTCCAGATCATCATGTCATGTCAGTATATTAACCAGGTTTGACTGTAAAGCTGGGGATTCTCTCAGGAATTGCTCGGGCTCTCGCTCTTCCAGGATTGTGGTTTTGGGTTCAGGGTTCCTTTTCACTCCTCCAGGATCACTATAAGCAGGTGGTGAGTAATTGTACTGTGCATCACTCATTGATATATATTATTATCATTGCTATTTTAATTTTATTTTACTCCAATTATTAAATTGTTCTTATCTCAACCTACGAGTCTCCTCACTTTTACCCCTCCAATTCTCTCCTCTATTCCCTGCGTGGGTGGGGAAAGGGGAGGGATGTGCGAGCAGCTCTGTGGTGTTTGGCTGTCAGCCAAGTTAAACTACTACACATGTTCATGTAAGGTCTGGATTTGCTCTTTGTTCCAAAATGGGGATCTGCAGCATCCTCCCAGATCACTCCTGAGCGTTATCTGTCCTCCAGACAGAAAGCAAAGGGCCTGGGAGGGTGGAACAGGCAAATCCTCCAGGCAGGGATGGCTCCACCACTAAGTCCTGGAAGAGTGTTGCTGACCAGAGCAGGGACCCTCTGAAGGTCCAAGGTGTAACCTTGGCTGTAGGACTGGGAAATGCCTTCTCTGCAGTTCACCAGAGAGAAGCCCCACAGCTGCAGCAACTGGAAGGAGGAGAGGATGAGGAAAACCTGTGGTCTAACTTGTATTTATTAATGCTCAGAGGAGTCTCACCAGGAGAATTGGCAATGTGGGGTGGTAGGAGATGCATGTCTGGGAACATGCTTCCATAACCATCATTGGAGGCAAAGCTGGGAAACCCTGCCACGTCCCAGTGCTGCATTCATCTCCTGTGCGACGGATTAACATTTCCTGCCAGCTGAATTGCAAAATGGCTTTAAAACTGAATGGTAAAGAGGGAGTCTTGGAAATTTTAGGACGTAGAGCTGTGCATTAGTATTTTCCTGACACATCCCAAAGGTGCTGGGGCTTGGCCAAGTTCTGCAGCCCAGTGCCAGCTTTGCTGCTGATGAAGACTTCATTGACCACAAGCTTGTGCTTTGTTGCCTCCCAGACTGTAGCTGTGCAGCCAAAAAGAGGTGGAGGTGCTGCTGCTGGATTGAACGTGTTGCTGTAGAGCTGAAAGGCACAGCCCTCCTGCTGTGGGGTGCCTTTGGCCTATGGTTGTCTCCAGCATCAGCATAAATAAGTGCTGCTCTCTGGCCATGTAGACTTTACTCCGCAGCTAAGAGATCATTTACAAAAGAGGGGGGGAAAATAAAAAAATAGATGTCAAAGTTGACACCTACCAATGTGCAGGGAAATGATAAATCTCCTTAGAATGCTCAGTAATTGCCTTTACTCTTGCACTGCAGGTCACTGTCCACTCAATTATTACCAGAGCTGTTCAGTCTGCAAGAGAGTGACTTCTCATGGAGATTTAACTGCGCTGAGGGTTGTGCTGTGGGCCTGTTGGGATGTATTTTCACTGCAGAGATGAGTGTCTGAAATGATAGTTCTGCAACGAGTCCTACACCCCCCCTGGCCCCTGCACAGCGTTTTCCTGTGTGCAAAGAAGCTGTGGTTGCCGTGCTGGTGCCAAGGCTGAGCTCCAGAGACAGCTTCTCCACAACCTTTGCAAAGGGGACACCAGGCTGAGATGGCTGATGGTCTTCCCAGGTCCCATGGGAGGACAAATGTCCCCTCTGTTTGCTGGAGCACATCATGGAAAGGTGACTTACAGCACTTAGAGCATCAGGATACACCCCCATGTCCTGGGGGAGGACAAGGGACCTGCAAGGGACCTGTTAGAACGTGACACAGCTTGAAGTGCAGATGCTCGTATCCCTGTGAGTCTGAAATGCCTGCTCAGTTTGGGACCTGAGGCTGAAGGAGACATGCAGCTCACCTGAGCTTCTGGAAGCAGAGGTGATGTGACCCAGCCTGGGATCCCATTTGAAAGTAACCATGAGACT
>NW_010324141.1:7584-9111 GCF_000700745.2 Antrostomus carolinensis
CCCCAACTTTCAGGGCTAAATACACTAATGAGGGTGGGATGAGCTCGTTCTAGGAGGGCAGTGGAAGGAAAGGGACGGGGCTGAGCCTGCCTGCTCAGCTGTGCCAGTGTTGTGGTTGAGGTGTGAATGGGTCTGGAGCACAAGCGTGCTGAGTTCCCGGCTGAGGGAACTGGGGTTGTTGAGCCTGGAGAAAAGGAGGCTGAGGGGAGACCTTGTGGCTCTGTGCAAGTCCCTTGGAGGAGGGTGGAGAGAGGTGGGGGTGGGTCTGTTGAACCAAGGCCCAAGGGACAGGACAAGAGGAAATGGGCTCCAGTTGTGGCCAGGGCAGTTGAGATGGGATGTGAGGAAGAATTTCTTTGCTGCAAGGGTTCTGAGGCATTGGAAGGGGTTGCCCAGGGCAGTGGTGGAGTCCCCATCCCTGGAGGGATTGAAGAGTTGTGTAGACACAGTGCTGAGGGACATGGGTTAGTCAGGGACTTGTCAGTGTTGGGTTCATGGTTGGACTCGATGAGCTTAAAGGGCTTTTCCAACCCAGGCAATTCTGGGATGCACATGCTACAGTTCTGTTTGTTTTCTCTACCATTCCCTGTTGTTTAGGTTGCCTGGGAAGTAGCTTACAGGGGTTACAAAAGGTTGCTCTAATATAGCCCATATATATTTCTAATTTGCCTGGTTATTTTAAAATGTTCTGTAATAATGTGACCTTTGCAAGGACTGCAAATCCTCTCTTGCAAGCCTTTCCTTCCTCTAATAAACAGGAGAAAAGAAAAAAAATAAAAATCTCTATTTCTATAGAGGAAACTTGTTAAGTATCTTTCAATGTTATCACTTTACATTGTTTGCTCTGTTGCTGATATATGTGTTAGCCAACAGCTTGATAAATCTGCATGTATGGGAGTCATTAAGTTAAAGGTTTTAATATTTTCTTTTTTTTTGTGAGTTTTTTGGTTTTTGTTGGTGTTTTTTTTTAGGTTTTTTTGAGTGTTTCTCTGCAGGACTGTGCTGAACCCTATCAGCATCAGCAGCCAGGGTTATCCTATTTAAAGGCATAAAAGCTACCTCAAAAATTCAAGTCACTAAATCACCAACTGTCTATAAAACTCCAACTCTTTTCACCTGAAAACTGCAGCTCACTGCCAGGCAGAGAAAGAAAATGGAGAAAAACAGGAAGGAAGTACTGTGCATGGTCCCCTCTGCCTGTCTGCACTGGTCCCAGCACTGAAATACTCCATCCCATCCCATCCCATCCCATCCCATCCCATCCCATCCCATCCCATCCCATCCCATCCCATCCCATCCCCTCTGCTTCTGGGCCTGGAAATGAGACACAGCATCCTGGAAATGGTGACGTACGACATGCAATTTGGAAGCAAATGCTGACTGATATCTGAATATAATTTGAAATTATATAAAAAACCCCCCAGCAATCAGAGATTCTGACTATTCTTGGTAGCAATAAAGGGCTAAGGGTGGTATTGAGAGACTCTTATGTGTTGCCTGAAACACAGAAAGGGTAGTTCTCATCCA
>NW_010324142.1:0-7231 GCF_000700745.2 Antrostomus carolinensis
AGAACGTTCTGGCACAGGCGGTCACCGGGAGCGCAGCGGCCCGCAGGACCCAGCTCCGCGGGGGGACAGCTTCGCCAAGGGAGGACGACATCCCCGTCTGGGGGGGGGCTGCTGAGGCTTCTGCCGGGGGCGGGCGGGATGCGAAGGCTGCAGCGAGGTGGTCGCCACCCCGTTGTGCTGCCCCGCTTCGCCAGTTCCGGGTCTGGCGTCGGTCATCAGGGTGCAACGCGGGAGTTCGGGGTTTCTCTCTCGGCTACGAATTTGGGGAGGAGGTGTGGAGGCAGAGAGTGAACAAGACAAATATCGGTGGGAAAGAGGCTGTCAAATGCTCAAACATGACTGCAAAAATCAAAAAAATACAGCTTCCCTTCCCACCACAGAACTAAAAGAAGCCATAGAGAAATAAAATTGCTGTGCTGCAGTGTCACTTTTAGCAGGTTATGAAATCTGCAGGTTATGAAATGTGTGCAGTTATAATAACTTATATTGAATCCCTGACTGTAAAAATCTTATCCAGAAGTGTCTATATAAGCGCAATTTGTGTTGGTGTAATGGTGAAATAAAACAGCAGCAGTTGTGTGTGCTTCGCATGCATAGTGTGCCAGATCAATCCTACTCACATCCTCTCCATGCTCTTACACCCACTCGCACTGTGGTGTAAGCACATGCAGGAGGTAAAAGGTACCATGTGCAAGCCTGTGCAGCAGAAGTGACAGAAGTATTGTCCTCTAATTTTCAACCACAATCCACTCACCGGTTTTTAAACATTGTATTCCTTGCCCAGATAAAGCACAGTACCCTGTTCACTGTTGTGTTAATTCAAGTGTATTGTTTTCCACGGTGTTTTGCTGCCCTCCCATAAACAAGTCTGTTTCTTATTGTTCCCTAGCTTCCTTGCAGTACCTGGAGGAGGCAAGCAATCTTAACTCTGAATATCTTAATTTCTCAAAGACCTTAAAAAAGAGATACTCCTCTGCTTAACCAGATAAAAGAAGAAATATCTGCTAATCTGGTCTTTGTTAAGGGTAAAAAAGGATGAAAGAGATATATGAGACAGATAAAAGAGAGATAATGCCCTTTCCTCTCAAGTTTACTTTTTGATGTCATAAAATTAAAATGTAGATCTCCATTGTGATTCGAGATTTTATCATTTCCAAATCTATATTTGAAAGTCAGGAAAAAGTAATCCAAAGGACTCTTTTGCAAACCAAGTTCTATGCAAGCCAGTTTGAGAGAAACTCCAAACTTCCTTTGAGACAAAATTTGTGCCCAGAGCACCTACTGTAACAGGGCTGATCTCAGCACCAGAGCAGCAGACAAGCAATATTTTCACTGTTGCTCTGCTCATGCCCCTCCCAGCTGCCCAGCTCTGTCTCTGCTGGTCAATGTGGAACTTCATAACACTTTGGTTGCTAGGTGACATTTTTTCCTCTTCTGACATTTTCTGGCAACATCTCATGGGAGAAGAAACAGTCACTGATGATGAAAATCACACACATGCACAAAATGACCAGTCAGCACACTTACAAGGCAGTGGTATTCCATATTGTATATTTGTTTAGTCAAATACCTAACATATTCTGTAACCCAAAGGGCACATACATTTCTGTTGTGGTGGAGGTTTTGTGACAGATATTTTAGTAAGATTATGTTTATCCAGGTACTAGCAATCAAATTCACATCTCAGATGATCTAGATATGCTTCCCATGGGCCTTTATGTGCTCCTTGCTAAATGACAGCACCAGGGGATTTTTTTTTTTTTACTGGACTACCTAAGTGAAAGGCATTTGACTTTCCTTAAAACTCTGTCTCCAAGTGAGCTGGACCACACCATGCTGACAACCTAGTACTTGAAAACTGGCTGGACCTTATCCTCCAGTAGCTCCACTTCCTTAAAAAATTAAAATAACAATATCCAAATATGTGCATATGGCATCAAAGTCTTCAGATTGCACACTGCCTGTAACCAGCACATGAATGCCTCACTCAGTCTCCAAGAAACCGAAGATAACATTTCAAATGCACAGTGCTCCACTCATGTCAGATCTATGTTAACAATGTGAAGATTTGCACTGTCATTATTGGACATGAAACCAAAACATTGATAAAACTTCATTTATGTATTTGTGACACACTATGTGTGAAATTTTATTATGGAGCTACAAATATAATTTTCCTGCCAGCAAACCTAGGTTACAAACTCAGAGAAAGAAGGCAGGTCAAGGAGACATGCATCTTTTGCAGAGGAAGCAAACAATGAACAAAAAATACATGCAAGAGACATCAAACCTCCTGCCCCTCTCCTGCCAACCATAAATTTAAACCCAAAGCAGGAAGTTAATCTGGTGCATTGGCAGAGGTGGCATCAGTAATATTTCTGCCCTATTAGTTGCTGCAGTTCTGTTTTGTGAATGCTCTTGTTCTTATAGACATCACTGCATCAAGTATAAGCAGTCCACAATATCCAGGGTTAACTTCAAAAATAAGTATAGGATAAGAACCTTCAAACTTGACTTTGAAGTTTTCATACTGTTTCATATGAAAATCTAAGCCTACTTAATGATTTATAGAGCTGCTGGATAAAGACTTTTCATCAGCTGTGTATGTGAAGAGATTAAATCAGGTAAGAATGAACACAGTGCAGGGAGAGGCCAGCAGAAGAGTGGCGGCAGTGACGAGATGCGTTTGTGCAAGAAAACAAGAGGAACAGACTGATCCTTTGTAGAGTAGCAATAGGGGAGAAGGACAGTAGCAACATGCCCTTTTGCCTCAACTCCTACCCATACTTTTTGCAGTCAAAACCATTTTTTCCCAATGTTTGGAAAAAGCAAACATGTAAGTGGCGGTAAAAAAAGTGATTGCCTGAAGATGAACTGTTAGAAAACACTGTGATTCAGCCATCCCTGAACCACATTATGTGGGCCCCAGATATCAATAGGGTCACGTTATAGTCATTGCAGGAAGTCACACAGAACAGTTATTTTTGCAGCATAGTCACGACACTTATCTTTCCTGTCCCTCTTTAAGTGATTCAATCTATCCTTTGATTTCTAGAATGTAGAAGCATACTTGAAGCATTCCCTTTCATTTTGCAGTATTAAACAGCATCCTTTGGTTCACTAAAGAAAATAAAGCTGATCCACAAGCCTACATGAGTCATTAAATCCAAATAAACCAACCCCTTGAGGGCAGGCTTCACAAACCAAAAGTTACCTAATAGGACCCACAGAAGTTACACATAACCCTTCCTGAGTGAAGCCAAATTAGCTGCTTCTGCCTGTCTAATCACTGTTCAAACAAAATCCAGCTGGAGTTCCTCTGCCATTATTAGGAGCTTAAAAAAATTTGCTATTATAAAATACTTGCTTGTTTCTAATGCAGAACTTTTTTATTTTTTTCCCCTTCCCCCCCAATGCTATCATGCACTTTAAACTAACTCCATCACAGGGTGGTGGAAAAAGAACATCCTCTTAGCCTCACCTCCCCAAAGGAAAAAACAAGCCGTGAAGTGAACTCTCAAATATACACGTAAGAACACAAGCTTTCTGACAGGGCTAAGATTATTCCAGCCATACAGAAAGCTGAAAAACCAGAAAATATTACCAAAACAGACACAAAGAGTCCTAGTAACAGACAGGCACTCTTAAAATAAAAAAAGTTGACAATGTTTAATATTATTTCTTTCTCTTTCAAGAAGGAAAAGATAATTTCATCATCGTTTTGGTATTTGGAAAAAGACATCCACGTATAGGAAATTATATAAAAACTGCAAGAGGAAGGCAAAGTTACCAGTTTGGGTGGATATGCAATTAACTTAATAACTAGGAAACCATACTTTAAAAAACTTAATTTTTTGTAATTCCTGAAATTTGCATTTTGTCCAGCATCAAAGCAAAGTAAATTAGGGTAGATTTAGGCTAGATATGAGAGAGAAATTTTATACGATGGGGGTGATGAACAGGTTGCCCAGAGAGGTGGTAGAGGCCCTATCCCTGGAAACATTCAAGGTCGGGCTGGACACAGCTCTGAGCAGCCTGATCTGGCTGAAGATGTCTCTGCTCACTGCAGGGGGGTTGGACTAGATGACCTTTAAAGGTCCCTTCCAACCCAAATAATTCTATGAGTCTATGATTCTTGATTAAGGAATCATACGAAGGGAAACAGCTGCTATTCACCTAATTTTAAAAGTTAATCAGTGGTTGTGCACCTCCTTTTGCTGATTTGTGAACAAAAGCCATCTAAAAATTCAGCAGATCTCTCTGCGTTACATTGCCCAGCAGAGAGAAGCAGTCTGAGCTATTTGCTTGATTTTCCTGTATAGCTATATCCAGATTCAGCAGCACAAGGTTTCTTACTACAGATGTAAAGCAAACTCTTCACTGCCAGCACCTCAGCACCTTATATAGCAGTAAAGCGGGTTCAGTAGCTGGTCCATTAACAGGGAATTTAATAGCCATGGCTATAGTCATAGAGCTAGCATTCAAGATTCATTCCTACTGTTCCATAAGGCAGCTAGTTGGGTAGCTAGTAATTCTCTTTTCAGTTGTATTATTTTGCAACCTCCACTCATCCCAAATTAAATTTAAAAAACCCCACTGTCCTGTGGAAAACACTTCTGACTATCAGTTCTGACTGTTGCTATCCAGTATGGAACAGATCTTCTCCATTTCACTTATTTGCCTCATATTTAGGTGGCTACAAGTTGAGAGGTCTCTAGCTGTGCAGTAGTTGTGACTGGGTTTCTTGTGATTTGAGTGCCAGTGGAAACAATGCAAAACACAAACTGCCTTTACCCAGGACATGGTACAAAAGAGGAAAAATAGCTATTGTCATTTACTTCAGTGATTTATGATTGGATTGCTGCCAGTTCTGTAAATTCTGGAAAACTACAACTTTTGTGAGCAAGGAAATGGCTATGGTTTGTTGATATTGTTTCATACATCTTTCTGATTAAACATCCAGATATGGCCTTGCTCAATTGCAAGCTAATCTCTTTGAATGTGCTGCCTGATAATCATGGTAACAGATTTGCTGTGTGTTAGCGAAGAGATTTCTAGAAAAGATCAAACTGCAGAAAAAACCCTCAGATATTACAACATCATTAAAATTAAAAATAAAGGTTAACTATTTAGCTCTGTATTTTGGTTCAGGACTAGACTGCACCTTTGGTCTTCAAGAGGATAATCATTACAAGTGGTAGACCTGATGCTTCTGTCAATGGGTCCCACAATGAGATGGCACTCATGGGGAAAAACTTTTGCAGAAAATTCAAAGGAGTCAAAATGCCTGCACCTGAGTATTTCAGAGAATAATTCCTCCATTTACTCCACTCTAGACTTTATGTCTATGTTTCTCTCTCTCTCTCTCTCTTTTTTTTTTTTTTTTTTAACAAGTCCTTTCAGTTTTGGATCCACATGGCCCTAGTCATCATTGCTGCTATCTCTGACACAGGTTGACCAGAGACACACAGCAGAAGAGCATCTTTGTCTCAGGAAGTAACGTTTATAAACTTATCTGCAGACAAATGCAGAGGAAAGGAATAGGAAAACACAATCTTAAACTCATATTTTCTCACCTAGATGTGGTGCTAATTTCAGGCCTGCTTCTGTTTGCCTCCACTTTGTCTTCTCAGACACATAACTCCAATGTAACTGCTCTGCTCTTCAATAGTTCTTGTATAAAGACCCTGGGGGTCCAGGATAAAATTTCCGTCACTGTGATCATCTTTCTCCATCTCATGCCTGGATTTGTCCAAAACTATTCATTTTTTATTCTTACTGCAACTAATTTAATTCTCAGAGAAAAGAACAAGTCACTGTTAAGCAAAAGGAGGACTTACAGAACCTCATCTGCTCTCAGATAAGCATCCACATAAAGCCTTTTACCCTGTATTTATTACAGTTCAAGAGCAATTACTGTAATTCAAGATTGTACACAGGGATAACTTACAATGCTGATGAACTGCAAAGCCTTAGCATTATTCAGCAACTCAGTATCATTAAAACCACTGAGAGAGGTGAAGGGCTATATACATATAGCATAGATAACTTCTGCAGTTTTCCTAAAAACAACTTTATTGACTCAAAATCGTGTAAGATTCTACTTTCACAGGAGATATGCTATGTCTTGTAAAACAAAAAAAAATCTGAATACCTCCAAGACAAAACAGAGCTTAGAATTTCCAAGTCACAGCACTGTAATTTCTTCTCTAGATGAGATACATATATTTTAAAACAAGTTACACCAATAAAATGGTGAATTCCCAAGCACAAGAATTTTATTTACACTTAGTGAAAATCAGCTGCATTTTGTATAAATTCTCATTTAACCAATTTTTTAAAATCTGTTCACTTCATTTAATTACAGTAGTGGGAATTAACAATGACGATCACATTCGCAGACAAATGTATTATTCTATTATTATACTTGCTTCTTCGGTTACTGTTTTTTCAATAAAATTGAACAAGGATTAAAGGAAGAATTATAAAGCAATCTGGTAGAATTTCCAGTAGAGCTAGGTGGATATCATATATAGTACTGCATTTCAGCATCTCCATCTTCATGTCCCAGTATGACCTCCGTAAGTCAAAAGCAAAGCAAAAAGCAGAACAGTTTCATTGCTTATGTAAACAGTTTTTCTTGTTTATTTCTCACTCAGCAGCTTGCTACAATATATACCCTTACTATAGTTTAGACCCTTGATTTATGTAATGTCTCTAAAAGCTTTGGTAACATCTGACTTGAACAAATCGCTTTGCAAGGACTTATAAATTCCTTTTGTTGCCATTACAAATTTTAGACATATGATTAGGGGCATTCTGGGTTCTTCGAATAGGACTCCTTCTTTATTATTATTTTTTTTTTAAAATCTGAACTGAAATGCAATCAGTGAAATACTGAACACTGAATACAGCGAAGAACTCTTCACTAAACCAAAATGCTATGATCACAAATCAGTATATTGTTCAAATGAATCTGTCCAGTTTTTTGCTTAAATATTCACTGATGTTCAAAATGTAAAAAAAAATAAAGCTGTATTGGGCCAGTCTGTGGTAAAGCTGAGTTCACCCAGAGGATATAAATGAACCTTCAGCCTTTACAAGCGTAAATGACAAGATATGTGTATGTAAAAAATCATGCATAATTTGAATGCTGATCTGCATGTAATTACAGTAGGTGTACAGAAAGCTTTTGTACTTACAAAACAATTCCCCCTGCTTCCATAGAGCT
>NW_010324142.1:7266-10569 GCF_000700745.2 Antrostomus carolinensis
TGGAAACAAACAAAATATTAAGCATTCTTGAGGCTATTCTTTTTGCATATTTCTCAATGCTTCTTGCCTTCTGTCTCCTAGATAAGAGGCTCTTGATATTACTTTTTTGGTCTTGTTAAGGGTTAAACAATTATTTGTATGATTAAATAGTAGCTCAGAAACTAATAGTTTATAGTTATGCAAAGTCAATTAACTCTAAGCATATTAGCAGATGTAAGTTAAAGAAATATCTGGCTAGCCACTTCACAGGAAATTTAAGATTGTCACCAGTTCCCTTCCAGTGTCAACAGTTGGACAACTGATTTGGAAGAGGATGGGTTTTTTGCAACATCAGATGAGAAGTGCACTGATACTGCTGCATCTGTCTCCTAACTAGCTAATCTTGGCTTTTTTTACACAAAGTTTCCAGAAAATAATCACACAAGACTGCATCCACTTCACTTGCCACTTTCCCATTTCTCCAGGAGCATAGAAGATCCTGTTACAAAATGTCAGCAGTTATGTAGACAAGCATCCTTATTCATATCGGGAAGGAAATGTGAGCCATCTAAAGTGAGCTGAGCAATAGCAGAGCTCTTTATGTTTTGGCGACTGCATTTGGAAAGAAGAGCTTTCAACTTGAAATGAGAAAACAACAGAGTCTCTTTGCTCTCCACCAGAGTGAAGAGAGTGTGTGTGTGTGCTTATTGTCTGAGACTCACTTTGCAAGAGAACTCCTGGTTTGTTGGCCAAATCTCACATAAATTTATTCTAGGCAACTTGAAATCAGTAATTTGGGGTCTTACTGTAAAATGCCAATCACTTATTTCAAGTAATCAAAATACTTCAATTGTCTCAGTTCTGGTTATCTTTTTCAATAGAACTTTTATAACAACAAAAGTTAGTTTTGAAGCAAAATGTTTAACTTCAAAAGTACCTACACAAAACATGTGATTGTTACCATCTTTTTTCATACAAAATTATTTACTGATTTTAGCTCAAAGAGTACACGGGGTTTCTACCACAGCTTTTAAAAGTGCATATGGCATTTATGATCAGTTTCTCTTAAAGAATCTAATCTTCCTGTTGTACTATTGTCAGACTGGTAAATCCCCAGCAATTTAGTCAAGAAACATAGTATTTTTGTAGAGCAACATGCCAGTTTATACAACTAGGACTACAAACTTTTGCAGAACTCTAATATTGTTATTAGATCTTGTCAAACCCCAACAATTTAAACCCAAACTTTATTCTCAATTAAAAACAAAGCAAAACAAAACAAAACAAAACACAAACCCAAACAAAGAAACAAAAAAACCCCAAGGCCAGCTCTTTCTTTGAGACCACTTAAGGAAGTGCTTTTCCTCGAGAAATCTGCTTACAATGAAATACATATTTTCAAGGATACAGATTATACACTGATACTAAACTAGTGATAGGTTTTTAGAACAAAAACTTTTTCTTTTTCTGGACCCAAAAATCACTCCCTCAGCAAAAATATAAATTTTCTACTACATGGATGCATCTAGAAAAAGACAGTGCCAAAGGTAGCAAATGAGAAGAGTGACAGCCAGACTATCAATACAGATATAGAGCACTTCTTAAACACTCTATATCTGATGTATGCCTGCGACAAATTAGAAACAGGCAAGCGGAAGGCTGAATGCCTGGTCCCACTCACATCAGTTGAATTTGTTGCCATTGTCTAACCTCAAAATAACATGTGTAGGTGGCATCCACATAGACAATGCACAGTTTCATAAATACAAGTGCAGGTGACCAGCTCTTGTAAACATGCTTATCTGCTTTCACTTTGGTCAGCGCAGCACAGAAAACTGTATTAATCTGCTGAAATGACATGAATTGGTTTCTGCTGAGTTTGGATCATGACCTAACATATGGGAATCTGAGAGCACCTGCACTATCAGATCCCCTCCCTTGTAATCACAGGTAATTTTGCCAAGAGTCATTCTTCCCAGAAATGCTTCTTTAAAGTTTTAAATGCAGGAACAGGCAATCAGGTGCTTCAATTCCTTCTGACTGATTATAGGTATCTAATTAGCATGCACCACACCAAGAATATGGCAGGTTGCCTGCTCTTCAGCTCCAGTTTACTTTCACTGCATACTCATCCTGGAAAACAGGCTCTTTTTAGCAAGGCATAAAAAATGGGCTTCAATTCCTGCCATTGATTTTATTGGAATTTAAGCATGTGCATACATCTTGCTAAGGAAAGTCAAAGGCTACGTGGATTGTTGAATACAAACTCAGGTCCTGAGACCCAGTAGCACAATTTTCAAATTTTAAAGGAACAGATTTAGTTCCATGCCACTGGACCACCCAGGCCCCCCCTGCCAACTTCCTAGAAAATACAGATTTAAAACAGCAGCTACACAAGCTGCAAACTTTTTTAATAGACTACAGAAAGCATCACCTGCAACCAACAGTCTCTACAATGTTTTCATAGATAGAAAAAATGGGCAAAAGATCAGATATGCATATATTTTTTTAAAAACCCAGAAGCCACAGAAACAAAAAGGCCCTCTGCCTAAGTAATCTACAGCTATTACAATTTTCTGCCACAATCATGTTTACATACTGAACTCTTAAAAATGCTGATTTTAAAATTGAAGCTCTGTCAATCCCTAAGCTGGGCAGAAGCAGCAGGAGCTCATATAAATTTCAGTGAAGAAAGACTCCAGGGACTGGCTCTATGACTTACTGTACATTTGCTAGATGGATGTTCTCCATGACAAGATTTAATTACTTCCTAGTAGTCTAATTCATTAAAATATGTCGATGAACAATCAGCCATAGTTCACATACTTGAAGTACAGGCCGGTTCGATTTTTCCATGAAAAGAATAACCAACTGACAAACAAAAATCTGTTTCTGGAGCTCATTTATGTTTATTATTGAAAATAAGACACCCTATGCAACTATGCCAGATTAAGTATGGTGTATACAGTGCATCAATACAAGACTATTATTTTTCTCTGCAGTCCAACATAGCAGCGATGTGACATATTGCGTGGGCCACTCTGGCTACGTTTTAGTATAAAAGGCTACTGGTCTGCAGACTGAATAAGTACAAATTGGAAACTGGCTGAGGAGGTGGGAGGACAGACCATTGCAAGTGATGGAAAACCACTTCCAGGCCCTGCCCCTGCTGCTGATGTCCTCTGGCCACTGCACCAGAAGGAGCCTCTGCAGCTCAGGAAGGCAAGCGTGAGGTGGCCATGCCCACTGCCATGCAGCCCCACAGGGCTGTGGCTGCCCCAGCACAGGCGGCACTGGCATACTTGCCTCTCGGGGAAGAAAAAG
>NW_010324142.1:10587-14170 GCF_000700745.2 Antrostomus carolinensis
GAAAGAGGCTACCTCGAGGGGAACTGATCTGGGCAGTAGGAAGGAGGCCTTCTTTGGTGGAGGATGAAGAGGCTGTGGATGGATACAGGCACTGAGACTGCTGTGATGTTCCATGGGGTAGGGGAGAAATGTTTGTCAGGGCCTTCATCTGGGAAACAAAACAGACACTGTGACAGACCAAATCTAAACTTGTCAGGCCTCAGTGGCTTCCGGCAGCTTCCAGGGTCTAAGTACGTTCCCTATGCTGATCTCCCCCACTTGCTCTTAAACGGCTTACAGTATATCCAAGAGTTTTATAATCAGAATGCAACTAGCACATGAAAGCAGAAGGATACTAAAGAATACATGTGTGTTACAAAATTATCTTCGAGTGGTATCTTTTTCTCATTAAATGGTAGGTCAAAAATATCTGTCACCTCCAGGCAATCTAAGGAGAGTACCCCCAGTTAAATGCTATCAACGTGCTCTTTTTTATCGCCCTTCCCCATCTGGAGCTTCCTGATCAATTTATCACATATGGTTTACCATTAAAATCTGGCAACCCTCAGTGAATTTACATTTTTGCATCTCAAGCCTGCTTAAGTCCCTGAAAAACTGTAATACTTGCACTTAGTGCTCACATCATTGCTACTACCGATACAGCACATACTCCTTTTTTCACAGTGTTAGCTAGCATGGAATTTTATTCCCAGCAGGGGTCAAATAATTTACCATATGTAATTACCAAAAATTTTTTAAGACCATGAGATAGCAGAGATGCTGAAAATGTTTTCTAGCTTAAAAAAGATAAAGGCAGAAAACAGTATGAGTTAACATGGCTGCAAACCTTTGCTGCCTTGCAGCTGGTGGGGTTTCCTTCATTTGAAGAGCCAAAGATTTTAAATGGATGATGCTCTCCTCCAGTTTAAAAGAAAATCTTGGACAGATTTTGATCTGTGAAGACATAACAACTATGAGCTAACACATGGAAGACAGCATACAGAGCATTTTTAAATATTGACTAGGTACACAACTTGTCATTACCAGCACAACTGACTCTTGTGATATTTTGTCTTTCCCCTACAGCCCCAAAAGCTGCCACTGGACTATATCTGAATTCAATTTTCAATTTCAAAAACTAAAAAAAAACCCCAGGATATTTTTATCATTGCAAGAGACAATTATGGGAGAAAAAGTAGAAAACTTAGCATTTTGAATGCAAGAATAAAGAAAAAAAAATTCAACAGTTGTTTTCTAAATCTCAAGTGTTTTATAAAACTCGGGAGCCTTCACGGGGGAGGTGTGCCCACCTCTCCTCCATCTGCTACCTCCTATTGAAATGAATGGCAATCTCCTATTGACTGATGGGTCTTGGATTAGATATCCAAGCATTAAGTGGGCTGCTAAAGAGACAGCGTTTTCTTGTTCAAGCACTACAGACTTCTTTCTGCTCTCATTATTAAGAAGTCATTTTTTAAAACCAGCTTCATGAGTGAGTAGATTTTTTGCTTTCAGGATCACAGATGATGCCTAACATCCAGTTCTGCTGTATCTAACATCAGATTTTCCTTTTCTTAGACAGTATCTCAGCAATGGTGAAGTCATTAGCTTTTGAAAGGTAATCCAATTCCTTCATATAGCTATAAAGTGTATTAAAAATAAAATTCTTAAAGCATGATGATGCTTGCAACAGTGGATGAATGTCTGGACTTTTTAAATACTGAAGAAATTGGTCCTGAACAAACTGACCACATCTCCACTGAAGTGAGTGACTTTTGCCCGTGAGCCTCTCCTGGACTTGAGCTACTAAAGGTGGGAAAGCTTCACAGTGATTTGGTGCTGTAGGCAAATATACAACGAGAACTTGCCTTAACCATCAGAAGTTCCAGATGAAAAGGGGAAATGAGTAGGGTGACAGCAAGCTATTATTTTAAGGCCTAGGACTTTCAGAGCAGATGGGGAAGCAGGAGAGCTACCTGCCATCTTGAGTGTCAAGAAGGAGCGCAGTTTATGGGAAGTCATTTTAGCATATGGCTTAGGACCTGGATAAGATTTTTAACACCTGATTTCTATTGACCAAAAATAGATAGTATTTTTGGATATGTTTTTCCTACCTATCCATCTAACACAAACTATTCATACTTCAATTAATTCAAGTTCTGCTCCTGGGATTCAACAATGCAATGCAGCCCTACTCAGAATGGTGCTGATGGAACTAATTTCCCTCCTGGACTGCTGATTTGTCTGTGTAACTCCTCTAGTTCAAGTCATCAAACATAAAAATTACTTGCTTATGCCTCTGAGTCCCTTCAAAGCCTATGACCACAGTCCTCACACCTCTCACTCACCATGAGGATAACGCCCCCATTCACTAGTCAGGGCTGGCCACTGACATTCCCCTGGTACATCTGTGTAGAATTTCGGTATTTTTTCATCTTCTGCCCACGTGCATGGGATGGCAGTCTTTTAACCACCTGCCATGAGAAGATTATTTCACTGTCCATAATGCAAAAGGCTAAACATTAAAATTGTTCAGGAATCTTAATATGCCAAAATTTTACAGTAATGATCAAGAGCTGCCAATATAAATTTGTAGCAAACCATATGCTTGTCTGGTTTGAGTCAGGTCCAGTGATGTTTCCACTAGTTCCTGTAACAGAAATTCCTGGCAAATGTTTTTCTCCACAACATACTCAATCTGAAACAATCTAGGTTATTGGGAAAAGAAGGAGCCTTGGAAGGCATCCAAATTACTCAATCATTCTGACAGTTATGGGAGGCCAAGTGCTGGAAAGATTTTGTGAGAGCTAAATTAAACTGTTCTAACAAGACATGTATAAGCACAATACGATACTCCAGCACAGAGCAGGCCACAACCTTTAGGTGCCAAACTATTTCTTGCATGTTGAGCAGGATGTTCCCTTCTAGTCTGCCACTTTGGTTTGCTCATTTTTTAAAAAATTCCCTTTAATTCCTAGTAACAGTAACACACTGAACATTGCTTCACTGTTGAAGGAACTCAAGAATATATTACTGATTTATTTATAGGCACTGAGAGATTGCTGACAGATCTGAGGATAGAACTTAAAACTTTCTGTTCCATTTTTGCATATAACACAAGAAAATTCTGCTTTTCCACAACCCCAGTCTTAACTGCAAGTTTTTACCTTCTTTCAGCTTTGCTCCTTCTTGTCTTCCCTGCCTAGTGTATTTGGCCTTACAGAAGTGGAACTGATCATAGGAATTAGAAAGACTTTAGGCAGCTCTGAAATCTCTAAACAGATAAAAAGGTCAGACAAGAACAGGCTAAAGTGCTACTGAGAACAAGTATCCTTAATGGGAAAAAATACAAGCCATTTTTAAAGCTTGTACAGTGTCCCAGAGAAGTTATTGGGTTCTCAAATATGGTAAGTGAGCCCATTAAATAATAAAAACATTTAAACATGTATGTAAAAGAGAGAACACAATAAACTATTTATATTCTCAGTAATTTTTCTACCTGTTTAAGTGTTGACATCAGGTCATACTTTGCAACTCGGGTGCTCTGAAATAACAGCCCATGGCCAAACATGCTTCACCAGCTGCCAGCTAACTCCTTTACAGA
>NW_010324142.1:14204-39797 GCF_000700745.2 Antrostomus carolinensis
TCCACCTTTACTGCTAATGGCTCCGTACACTGCAAAGAACCTGCAAAAGCACAGCCTCCATCTTTTAGAGAGTCTGCACAACTTGAAGATCTGTCCTCTTGGGCCAGGATCTCATCCAAAGCATTGTTTACTACAAAACTTCCAAAGAAAGCCAATGTTATTGTGAAATGGTCTTCCCTGCAATTAAATCAAACGTAGATTTTGGAGTTTGACAAGCTAAGGCATATTACTGAGAAAATGATGATACATTCTGAGTGAGGATTTTCTTTTATTCCAGAAGTGGTACTTGTTAGTTCATGAAGTATCTGAAAACAACAACTTAAGTTTGTTACCTTCAGTTCCTCTTTCAGTTGCTGCTTTGTGAACATTTTTTTAAGATATACTTTAAAACCAGGATAGGGATTCAAAGGGCTTGCCTGTGTTTTCTTTCCAGATTAATGCACTGGCAGCCAACTAAAAGGCAGCCAGTGACTTGCTCTCTGATGTTTACAGTTATCTCAAGCTGCCTACAACTCAAGAAATAACCAGCCTTCATGGTTGTTTATCAAAGCGTTCAAAACATGAAGTCATATAAAAATCATTTTTCATTTTCTAAATAAGAGAGCCCACACTGCTCAGCATTTATACATACCTATATCTACATTGCTTAGGTAGAAGTTTTTCCTTCCCATTACAAGATCATCTTTGCAAATATTTCTTTTTTATTTTTATCCAAACTAAAGACCTAGAAAATCAAGAGGGGGCAGCAGGGAATGCCAGAATAAGGGTCAGTTGTTTGCTGCTTTTTTCAGTGAAAGAACTAAGGGGAATAAGAGTTAGCAAGCAGCCAGCCCCAAAGCAAGCAAGAGGAGGTAGCTGTGACCAGGTAAGCTGTATAACTCCTTGCCATGAGATATTGCATATACCAAAAATGTAGATGGATTCAAAAGAGGCCAGGCAGATTAATGAAAGACAAATCCACTGTTCAGTATCCCAGAGCAGTTAGAAACTACCTTTGCCTCAGACAGTCTGTTAATTTAAAATTGGTGAAGGCTGAGAAAGTATTTCAAAGGAAGTATCAGATATGCTTGCTGTATTTCACTTTTCCTTGGCATCTGCTTTTGGCCACTTCAATCATATCTAACAGAGACATTATTATTGTTACATAAAAGTTTCACATTTGTTATCTCAGCATAAAGCAAAACTTAGACAGCAGGTTGGATAAAGATATTATCTTACAGAACTGATTTTTCCTATAGGTTATTTTCCTAAATAACTTTACAGTTCATTGTAACACAGAAAAACTTTGGCCAAGAAAATCTCCTGCTGTCTGGGCACTTTTGAAGACTGACGGGTTTGACTCACAATAAGGCATTTTCACAGCTAATTATTTAGTAACTAATGTTTATGTATATATCCTTAAGCCTACCAAGTTTGGAACTCCATATGGTGCCTCACTATGGCCTAAGAGTTACAAAGAATCTGACATGGAGTTTTTGGTGGTACATGTATGATTGAAGTTATACGCAATTAAAACCATAAACTTAGGGGAAATGTTAGGCCACTTTAATAATGCATCATACTACAAGATCGACAGATAAATAATATTCTGAAAATCAAGCACACTAGGAAGTCAGGCATACGACAAAAGCATATCTTCTCGCGGTTTTGTTCTTCCATGTACATTTACAACCCTTCATTATATGAATTTAGGAATATGATTTGTGGGCTCTTAAGCAAATAGCCAGGTCCCTACATCACAAGAGGGGAAGTAAATGCATGGCTATACTTTATCTTCAGCTCTTTGTCCGCATTGTTGAAATGCAAGCTTCCTTTCTTCATATGTAAAAAGAGTGAAATGGCTGAGGGACAGCAACACACTTTTTACAACTACTTTGGCTATCCAGTTGGAAGTCTTCATAGGGGAAAAGGCGTAAGAGAGGGGAGAGCGGAAAGTATTACCAACATTATAAAATGAGTGGGTGCCGCTTACACTGAGAATTAGCTCTTCGGAATGTGGTTGCTAATGAAATAACCATGGGAAAAGAACTACTTGCCTTTCAAGTTAGTCTCTAACAGGAATAGAAGCAGACTGTTACAAAGGATAATTGCTACAGTTTGAATCCTAGAGTGGAAATTAAATACATTAATGAAACAAATAAGATTTCTCCTTAGTACAATCTGAGGAACTATACTGTCATTTTAGTAAGACACCTTCCCTCTTAGTTACAGGAGAAAAGCATAGCTAAGCAATGTAAAGAATCTTGTTTACAAATATGGAACATATATGAGAAAATGCTGGATTGATCAGATGTGTCCACAACCTTATATTCAGCTCTTAAAATTTCTGTACATGACACATGGAAGCAGTGGGGTGAATACTGCAAGAACGATTTCACAGAAATTCAGAGATGATTAGCAGAAATAATTGGAAAGGTCATCAATTAATGCCAGTAAACCTTTGCTTTTCTGTTTTGGGGAGGATGATAGTTCTAGATAAGAAGAGGATGTTGAGAATGGGAAAACAAAGCAAAAGCTGATTGGAAAAGGAAGAAAATCATACCATTCTCTTCAGCACAGAATTTTTATATTTTATTAAATTTAAAATCTGTTTTCATTTGTCTGTTGCTATCTATATGTATTTCCAGTATCTAGATAGGTTAATACTTGTGAGAGGCAAAAAGCCTGTGGCCATGTAGACTCATTTCAACACAGCAACAGAGACCAGAATGTCATTCAAAAGTGTCAGTTGTCCTTTTCTAGTCAAAGGCAATGGATTATTTTAATAATCTCCAATACATATAAAACAGTTACTCAGCTTTTCTGAATGTAGTTCTCAATCCTGATTAATTAAGATTCAAGCACTTTATTTAGCAATTTCATCTTCATAAACTTTGCAAAAGTCTCTCCTATTTAAAGCTTCTATCCCTTTTCAAAATAATATACTATTTTATTACAGAAAAACATCAGAAAATTCATTTATGGCTGATAATAGTTTTTTTTTCCCTGTTATTACAGCAGACTGTCTTGTATCACAGAAGCCTGTTTCTTGTCCGTGGATAGAGATTCACTGTAGATATCTCTAATCAACAGGAATCTGTCATTTTAATTGACAGTTCACTTAGGTCTGTCAGTTATTAAAAGCAGAAAGCTAACATAGCTTAATAGTTACTTAGATCATAGCATTTCTTTTAGGACTTAACATAATACTTTTAATACTACAGTATTTAAAACAGTATTTAAATTAGAAGAAAAAAAAATCTGCATATAAAACTGTACTTTGGAGGGGCTGTTGTAACCACCCTCATGCTGATGGAACACACTGAGATGGTAAGAACATTTTGCCACCACAGTTTGGGTTTGGCTCCTTCTTCACCATCAGTGTTCAGAGACGTTCCACTCCCAGGCACCAGCCACAGGTTTTGCTAGATTAACTCAAATGAGATTAGATTCCTTTTATCTGAGCCATTTTCATCTGATGCCACAGTCACTGCATTATGTCTCTGTTTAGGCTGACCAAGCATATCCAAGAGTTCATGGCCCGTGTTTAAATTGCGTATCAACCTACAGAGCCAACTTCTGCTAATCCCAGAGCTTCATCTGTGTTTTTTAGTCCAGAGAATTATGTGGAGTTGGGGTGACAAAGGTGGTTTACTTTAAGATTACTGGTAACATATGTAATGATCTGGGGGTCCAGGATTTCCTCCTCCAACAAACCAAGATGATAAATAAACTGAGGAATGAGTATCTGAGCTGTGCTATGGTTCTGCTTGAAAATTTTACAAAGCCTCTCCTTTCAGCACAAAAAGAAATAGCATGTGCCAGAAAAACAGCACCTCCTCAGTCACGTCAAAATAGTTTCTTTTATACACACATGCTATAATCAAGATTTATTCTTTAACTGCTAGGCACTGGGCTCAGTTAAGAAATATTCTTGTATGGATGGAGCAGAGAACCTAACCATCAAATTTTAATTGGAACATGCTATTTTCACTATCATTATCTCTTAGGATTAAAGTTTACCTCATTATTTTACCTCTAATATCTAATTGATTTTTTCTTTTCTTTTCTTTTCTTTTTTCTTTATTTCTTTAAAAAGTAGATTAATCAAATGCTTTTAAAGTAGGTTAACAAATTTTCCAATTTCAAAGAAACAGGTATTTTAATGAAAAAAAAAATAAATCTTACCTTAACCTTCTGTTCTGTAAAGACATAATTCATTTAGGTCTTGACAACCCTTAGAAACATTCAGTTAAACTCACTAATAGGTTTCTGTTGGGGAAAAGTCAGTACATTTTCCACAAAATTTTATCAAGTAAATGCTTTGACAATATATTTGTATTTGCCCACTACAACATTTATTTCTGTTGCCCTTTAAGATCTTGACATTGGCAATCACAACACACAGACCACAAATCCCAATCTATACAGAAAGCCAGCTACAGTTCTCTTGAAAGGCTGAATTCCAGCTCTGGCTCCTCTGTTTATGAGGAAATAATTCCTGTTTGGTCCCATAAGGAAAGCCAGGGGATATCCTGCAACTTGCATGTTATTATGTATATGATATCCTCAACGTCTAACAGTAGCCAGCTAGGCCTACTTTTGGACTCTGTGACCCTGTCTAAGCAGAATTGCCAATAGGAACTATGTAAGGCAATATGTAAGGTAAGATGCTGCCGTTACCTTCTACAGAATGGCCACAATGCTCTCACTGCTAGGCAGGGAAGAGGAGGAACACGTGATTGCCCATGTCTAGCCACTATGGGCTTTCCGCCATCAGTTCCTTGCTTCTCTGCAGGATCACTGCTATTTACTCTTTCCTCCTGAGTAAAAAGAAGCTCTGCGTTCCTCTCTTCCTAACTTCTCCTTCAGTATTCAGGTATCTGCTCTGATATTTTCATTAACTATTGTGGGACATGCTGCAGAAGACACTATCACTAGAGAAGATACCTTCTCCTGAGCCAAGTACCACTGTACTGGGGTCCATCCTCTTTCTAATGACTGACAATCTTTCTTACTTCTGACTGCACGGGTTATTTACACCACCTCAGGCGTTTTCCTTGTTAAGGAGTGAGATTTAATTGCAGTAAGTCCCCAGCTCCTAAAATGATACAACCCAGTCTGTTTCTTTTATGATTTTGAGCTTTCTATTGTCTCCAAGCCTAAGCAGCAGTCTTGCTCCAGAAATACATTTCTAGACACTACATTTTCCCTAAGACAACTGCACTTTCTGTCTCTTTCTCAGCTGACTACATGCTTTTACTGTCTCTTTTAACAGCATTTCTGGGACCTCCCACCATTTCCAGACTAAGTGCCTTGTACCCTAGGAAGAGAGTCTTTACTCAAGCAGATTGTGTTACCAAGTGGTTATAAAATAGTCAGGCTGTAGAAGCTATTTAAACACAAGAAAAATCTATAGCTGCAGCAGGGCACATAATACAGTGGTGATACATGAGAATGAAACCTTCAGGGATAAAAAGCAAGAGTACAACAGTCAAATGTACTGTGGCACCCACCTATTTTAGAATATTTTTTCTTATCAGACATTAATTTGAAACACTTTCAACTCTTTTAGCAGTCTAATTCTTCTACACCTCATTGCAAATCTCTCAAACACCAGTAGACACATTCAACAATGCCACATCTAATTTAGATATTTAACAAAATAATAATGCACTAGGCATAATTAGAATATGATTAAATTAATTTCTGTAATGCTGACTATACTGGATTACTGCAAAAATAATTCACACCTTTATGCTGTAGACCCAATATAACCTGTAAGCCAGCTCACAGTATAAAAGGTACATAGCACACAATCCATTGAACAAGGACCAAAATTTGCAAAATCTTAAGTGACAGCATGCCTGACGACTTTAACAGTAGCAATTTGCAATGTTTAATAGTAGATTAAGTAATTACATAGTGTTATACTTGCACTGATTTTTATCATTAAATTCATGGCTCTTCCTTTGTCCACCTAACCAGTCATTTAATCCTAGAAGGCAATCAGCTTAATTTGCCCTTCTGACTCTTTGCTGATTGTTCTTCATCATCTTGCTCTTTGTATATGGGAGACGGATTCCAAAAGTACACGCAACACATGCTCCATGATTGTTTTGGAGACTGAGATAAGTTTGATCAACCAATAGTTCCCTGAGTCCTTCACCCTTTTTAAAAATGGGCACAACAGCCTCGGTCCCGTTGTTGGAGACCTCCTTGATCATGATGCTTTTTTATAGCTGATAATGGTATTACATTGGAGAGCATTTGTGCGTAAGTCCTGTGCAGTCCCACGGTTATGAGGTGACTTCAGAGCACTGCACTCTAATTAGTCTTTTTAACCCATTGCTCTCCCACTGTTGGTAGCTCCTCTCCTTCAGAAAGGATGCTAATACAGAAAATGGAAGCAGGCTTTGCCTGTGAAGGCTGAAGCAAGAAAATGCATTGAGAATTTCTGCCCTTTCCATATACAGCAGTGGGATGCCATCCTCATACTCAACATGAAGGGAGTGCAGGGATTTCTGTAGAGATGATGCTATTTATTCTAGCACCATGAATAAACCACCTCAATGAAGCACTGATGTAAGCACTGCTGAAACAGCTTACTTTCATTTTTATTTTGTTGAAATAGAATTCTTCAAAGAGAACTAGGCAGTCATTCCTCACCCTTTCATCAACCCAAAGCAATGGCCAAAGTTTAATCTCAAACGTGAACAACCAGCTGCACAACCCTGTGTGATCAAACCTTACATTCCACAGAAAATGTAACCTGACACATTCCGAGAACACATTTACCTGGACTTTTATTTTTTGACTCACATGACAGGAAGGGACATGTTGCTTTACAACAGGCTGATGCCTTTTCAGTTCCAGCCATGACAAAGAGATGTAACATTTCCAAAGCAGTAGGGAACATCACTGGTTGTAAGAGAGGAATGTCATACCACTTTTTTAGTGAGCCAAGTTTACAAAATCCTTTTGAGACATGAATCTGAATAACCCTCAAGGAGAGTTTGGGGTGCTAATGGAGGGGATGAGTTGCTAAATTCACGTCTTATTCTGAGACTAACATTGGGCAACTCAAAAGACAGGAAGTGCTAGATTTAGTACCTAACACAGGATGAAGGAATCCCCTGTACCTAATTTAAGTAGGTTTCTTTTTATTTCCACAGCCTTTACAAACACAGCAACTGAGTCAGGATTCTACAAATACATTATTTCTTTCTACCTTATCCTGTTTTGTTTTACAGGTGATTTCAGGTAATTTCCAATCACCCAGGTGGTCTGATCCCTCAGGGGGATGACCCTTAAGACTGGTATACTCTGACACCCAGCCAGCACATCAGTCCTTTAACACACTGGAGTCAGCACAACAGTAGGTACCTCCACTTAACCATATGGACTGTTTTGTCAACTGCCAGGACACACACATCAGTGGGAAAAAAGGTATCTTCCAGAGACTGCCACTAACCAGCAAAGCTCCATGATGTGCAACAGAGCAACCTCATGAAGTTTAACAAGGCCAAATGCAAGGTTCTGCACCATGGTTGGGGAAATCCCAGGCACAAATACAGGCTGGGTAATGAATGGCTTGAGACCAGCTCTGAAGAGAAGGACTTGGGAGTGGTGGTGAATGAGAAGCTGAACATGAGCTGGCAATGTGCGCTTGCAGCCCAGAAGGCCAACCGTATCCTGGGCTGCATCAAGAGAAGCGTGGCCAGCAGGTCCAGGGAGGGGATTCTGCCTCTCTGCTCCGCTCTTGTAAGGCCCCACCTGGAATACTGCGTCCAGTTCTGGAGTCCCCATCACAAGAGAGACATGGAGCAGCTATAACAAGTCCAGAGGAGGCCACCAGGATGATCCGAGGGCTGGAGCACCTCTCCTATGAGGACAGGCTGAAAGAGTTGGGGCTGTTCAGCCTGGAAAAAGAGAAGGCACCGAGGAGATGTTATAGGGGCCTTCCAGTACCTGAAGGGGGCCTACAAGAAAGCTGGGGAAGGACTGTTCATAAGGGCAATTAATGACAAAACAAGGGGAAATGGCTTTAAGCTGGAAGACGGTAGGTTTAGATTAGATATTAGGAAGAAGTGCTTTCCTGTGAGGGTGGTCAGACATGGGAATAGGCTGCCCAAGGAAGTTGTGGATGCCCCCTCCCTGGAAGTGTTTAAGGCCAGGCTGGATGAGGCTTTGAGCAAACTGGGCTAGTGGAAGGGGGGCCCGCTGATGGCAAAATCTAGTGGAAGGTGTCCCTGCTGATGGCAGGGGGGTTGGAACTAGATGATCTTTAAGGTCCCTTCCAGCCCAAACCATTCTATGATTCTCTGTTCTCTTCAAGCTTTAAAATTAGTCAAAGTTATAGATAAAGAACAGCCAGAATTACACAGAGAAGCTGTAAAAGATACTTCCCATCACCTCTGCACTCCTTTGATAACCCTTACAATTTTTCTTGCAAATTTGAGCAGCCAAAAGTATGGTGATCTCATGATACATGTGGAATTGTTACTTGTTTTGGGCAGTATTTGGAGTCTACACTGCATGTAGATGTTTGAAGCTGATTTGTTCCAGAGTGTATGACCAAAAATTGTTTCATAATGTGATGACATAAAAAATGTTTATAGAACAACAAAATGTTTATAGAACAACAAAACCACACTACTGTTTCAGCCTTACACCAAATGCAATGAACCCATCTTTCAAGTTTTCTCATCAAAAATGCATATGTTTGTATTAGTTACTCTGTAGCTGAAGCACAAGAAATACAGCAAAAGTCTTGTTCAGGAGAGTCTTCTGACTCAAACAGCAAAATTTAAGATAATCCCATTAATGAGTTCCCAAATTCTGCCCAAACCTTATTATTTTAAACTTAAATATCAATTCATAAAAATAACGTCTGCTTCAATTAAAAATTCCCCACAACTCAAAGATTTTATTCCAGTAATCTTTATCTCCTTAGGAAAAGAATGCTAATTTTTCTAAGATAGAGCCTCCACAATTAGAGCAAGAAAGTTGATTATAAAAAAAGGGTGGATTTTTTTTTTTTTTTTTTTTTTTTTCCCAAGTTCCTTCATTTGTAGTGCAGCTAGAAATCTTTGCTTTCCAAAATAGGTGTCTGAGGCAAAACAGTGAACAGAGCTTGCCAAAGTGAGAAGAAAACTAATTTTTACAAACTTTATAGGAAAAGCACTCCGACTGCAAAGGAATGCAATTTTTATATTAATCTGGTTTAAGCTAATGTTAATAACTTAATACTCCAGACTCTTACTTTATTTTTGCATGAAAAGTAATTGTTTATTAAGCAAAATATCAGTTTTGGTCTCTGGAACAGAAATTACATTCCCACTTTTTTTTTTTTTTTCAAGTAATTTCTTCATTCTGGTTTACACTTCTATTCATGAAAGTGTAACGTAACTAGTTATATTACCTACAGCTGTCCAACTGGTTGTTCATTGACAGCACAAAGTAATACAACACGAATATCTAAGCTGCACATACTAATTTTTGCTCTGACTGAAGTGAATAAAAATACTCAAGTTATGCACATTTTAAAACACTTTGCCATACACAGATGTATAAAATAGAGCATCAGAAGTCCCAGTATCATTCTTAGAATCCAGTATTTTTGGTAATGAATTTTACTATTACTCTGAGTGGAATTTTATGCAGACAAAACCCTTGAGTATTTTACAGCAAAGCACTTTTCATATACGTTAACACACAGAGACTCTGATTAAAAAGAGTCTGCAAATGAATCCAAGTTTCCTCGAGTTGTGTTGACAGCCTGGATACTTCTTCCAATAGATTTGGTTCTGATGAGAGAATCTTAAGATGTAACTGAAAATTAAAACAAGCAGTTAGTGAAACAAATACAAATAATAAAAAAAAGACAATATCAGATTCCTCATGCAATTACAATACTTTGCTTGCAGGAATGTCCCAAGTAAGGGAAGGACTCTTTTTCTTCAAATAATTCCCTCCATTTAATGCTGCCTCCCTTTTGCTCATCTTTTACAAGCCTTTTTATTCCCATATATGTATTAGATGGGATAAGGCAGCAAAATGTCTTAAATAAGTTATTGCTTTACTAGATCTTCTTCTGCCACTGCTGCTAAGTCTATTCTAATCACACACTTCTCTACAGGGCAACTTTCTCCTTTTTCCAACTTGCATCACAAGTTCCCCTTTAGGCTAAAAAGATGCTCTAAGGTCAATCAGGATTATTGTTTTAATTATCCACGTTGCATAAAGCAAGAACAATGATGCCAGCACACTCTATACTGGTAAATGGAGATGATGTCTCTCTATGTAATTAACAGTAACCTTGGTAAAGCATAAATAAAAGAGGTTTTCTCAATCTTGTGGAGAGCTTATACATTATTACCACTTAATGGATGGAATAGTTATTTTCCTGGCTACAACTTAAATCCAGGAGTTTTGCTAAACTCTGAGCCATTTTACTTGGAACCTACAACAAAAGACATTAGCGTTCATGTGTCACAGAGTGAGTTTTTATTATTCCACTGTAGTTCAGATCTGGAGTACATTTCTGAGGCAAATTACTTAGCTGCTACTAATTTACCCTGCAAGAGCTAAATTAATTTTGTATGAAATGAAAGAGAAAGATGAATTCTAATATCTAATATTGCAGCTATTAATCATATCCAGTCCATGGTACCAGATTAATAATAAATAGACATGCTAAAAAGCCATTGGTGAATGAAGTGTCCTGGTTTTTGCTAGGATAGCATTAATTTTCTTCTTAGTAGCTAGAAAGCACTGTGTTTTGGTTTCAGTGGGGACTGTTATGAGAAGAACGTTGATAACATACAAGGAGCAGAGAACTAGAGGGGTGGTCGGGAAGAGAAGTGTAGTAGTTAGCAAAACCCAGAACTGACAGCTGGATATGCCAATAAGATATTCCATATCCTCTCATGTCATGTTCAGTATATTAACTGGGGCTGACCAGAAAGAGGGGGGGATTCTCCTGGGGATCGCTCGGGTTCGCTTTTCCGGGATTGCTGTTTTTGGGTTCCTTTTTGCTCCTCCAGGATCATTATCAGTGGGTGGTGAGCAATGGCTAGGGATAAAGCGGGGGGTGGGGTGCTGCTGCAAGTGGCTGTGTCTTGTTCGGCTTCTGGCTAAGTTAAACTATCACAAATAGCAAGACCTCAACCTTAAGTGTTTCACTCTATGGATCTGCTCCTATTTGTCTGCACTACTTGTTCTTGTGGAAGCTGCCCCACATATTCTATCTAACCCCAACAAAAGGAAAAGAACAAGTCATATTTGTCCAGCATTACACTCTATCTTTAAAAAAATTCCCTGCAGTATTGCTATTAAGAAATATTCAGTTAAACAGACAGTATTACATGTGTCTGAATACTTGTAACAACTTTTTCCTAGTAAACTGTAATTGTTTTCCCACAGTTTCATAAATCAGTGTACCACGACAAGGTAAGCATTTGTACATCAGAAGGATTTCAATCTTCTGCAGAATGACTTTCACTCTAAGAGTAACTGCTACTGTATTTATCACAATAACTTTCTAACTCCCATAAACCTTGGAATAATTTTATTATCTCTGTGATGCTTAACAGGTAATAGAAGAAAAGCAGCCCACTGGCATGGAAAGTTAAAGTCAGGCTTGCAATGTCTAATGATGAGTCCAACAAAATGCCTGTTTTACTTCCCCGAACACTGGGCACTGAATTATTTTCTTACTTAAGGCATGGCATATCTTAGCTTAGCAATTACAACCATAAAGAAGTTCGGTACGTTACAAAAAATAAAATCAATTCTAAGTAAAGAATACTAGAATAAAACCTGTCTGGCATTGTCTTTTTGCAAGTTTTTCTTGACTGTGACTAGATGAGATGTCAAATTATCCAATATTTTCAGTTAGTAATTTTAAAACCATCCCCAACAAAAATCACTTAAGATAATTCTTTTGAAGAGACAATTGACATCCTTTTAATGGAAAACCGTAATTTTAAACAGGACTAACATAACATTTTATAAGAAAATTGTTACCTTTAAAAATAGTGCAAGGTATGCCTGAGCAAGTTCGAAGTTGTACTTCTTGTTCAGCATCATCCCAATCATTCTCAAAAAGCTTAGCATCACCTCCATTGAGCCACCACCTTCAGGGGCCAAACCCCTTAGTTCTATCTCAATATTAGATGGGCCCAAGCTTTTCAGTAAATTAAGTGGAGCTGTATCTGTGTTAAAGCATTGAGGGATACATTATCAGTAATAACTGCAGAACAGAATCTTACAAATCCTTCACGTGAACAGGCTTATTCCAAAATTCTTAAGCAGTGACTATATGTTGCAAGTTTCTACTGTTTCCTTACTTCTTTGTTTTTCATAAAATACCATCCCACCTTTATTTTACTATCCCATCACATAATATAGATAAGTACAATTCTAATAAGACAGTTGCATTTTATTTGTAAGTTCACTTTAAAACATACAAGTAACATCTTTCTATTTGTATCATTTTTTTGCAAACACAGCTGTTGGTAAAAATATTTTTAAAAACATCTTCTAATAAATATTTCTTTTTCTAAGAAGCTGCTAAGAAGAGCCAACTCTTATACTCTTATATTTTGACAACTAACAGTTGGCATTGGCTAATACTCCTTAGGTGGTATAAATCTGTTCCTATCTGTATTGGATTCCTATGAAAATCATTAGCTAGTTTTAAATGTGAAGTAGCCCTTGAAAACAGAACTTGCTAGGCAAATTCTGTTTTTCATGTTTCAGTGAATCACCAGACTATTCCTTACCATATCATTTCCTTCCCTTCTTATCCTACAAATAATATATAGCACCTTTTCCGGGTGAGATAATCACAATCTCCAAGAAAGTCTAACAATCTTAGGAACATGACCTTCTTTCTCTATATGGATTTTGGCCAGAACTGGGCCCCATGCTGCAGGCAAGCTGGATTACCAATAGATTTTTGATCTATGCATTTTTTTCCCCTCACACATGTTACAATTCTGGCCTTAGAAACCAAACGCGTATCAAAATATTACCATCTACATTTTTAATTAAATACCTTGTTAACTTACATTCATTAGTGCTCAAGGCTTCTTCAAGATGAATGTAGAAATCAGACTTCTGTGCCAGTATTCCAAGATTTACTACCTTTGACTAGACCATGAAAGTATAAGAGGGGGTACATGAATATGCAAATGTATTTTTATATCTCTATTAGATTCTTTTCCTACTGACCAAATAAAAAGACTTTAAGAAAGAAACCATTAATGTAAATGCATTAAAACTGGTACTTTAAAGTATTTAGCAAGATTTCACTCAGCACTAAAAAGCATTTAAGATTTTCTTTTAAAGTACACTAGATAGATAAACATTATTATATTGATTCTTATTTTTACCTGTGTATCATTTTCTTCTTCTGGAGCAATGTATCGGGGTATGAGACCAGGAACTGTTGGGATGAAGAAAGGGGCTGACTTGGGAACTTTTGGTGGCTCTCTTGGTTTATTTTTTTTCTGTTAATTAGATATCTGAATTAAAATCATCATCATAGTAAGAACATGTTGGAATTTTCTTTGTCAATAATTTTATATTTAAAATACTATGAAAACTGTAAGGACTAACTGTAAAGTAAATATATAGGTAAATTTTTTTACCACTAAATACGAAGCTACTGTTTAGAAGAAAAACAGCCCCTTTCCCAAATCCCAGAAATTGTGAGAAGTGCCATATAGTCTTCTACTGCAAAATCTGAAAAATACCTAAAAAGCAGGATCAAATGGTGTGATTAGGTAAATGCAGCTCATAGAACAAGGGCAGATATATCTGGCTGTATACTACTATTTTTTGCACATTTTTGCACTCTTTTTCTGGTTATGGGAATGCCAGACAGTGATTTAGAGGCATAATGTAGAATAGCTCAACAGGCACTTATTAGCTGCATTAACATGGAAATATCTGCCTTCAGACAGCTACTTTGCATGTTGCAGAAACAGTAACAGCAAAAGTTATGAAACAGTTCCTCCTTTTCAAGATTACTTGAACATCCAAGAGAATGGTTAAGACAACTGTCTGTTTTCCATTACAGGAGAAATAGCCCTTATTTTACCTCCTTAAAAAATGCAATCCAAATGCTACAGTAGGTAAGCAATGATGTGCCCAATATCATTACCTTGATAACATCAAGACTGAGGAGATTTTTCCACCTTGATTCTGGTAATGCGGAAAGGGTCACAAGCTGCTCTCCCAGTTGCTCAGGTGAGACATATTCTATCATTTCATCACATGTTTCTTCATCTCCTGCCATATCTACATCTTCCAACAATAGATAGCTTTCATGAACATAAACACTTCACATTTATTTTTTTAAAAGTCAAAACCAAGATGATTAGTGTTAGGTTTATGGTTGGACTTGAAGACCTTAAGAGTCTTTTCCAACAGAAATGATTCTATGGTTTCTTTCGCAACTTTTAAAAAACACATGCATAACAGCTACATATATGGGTGCTAGCATAACATATAGTTGAAAAGCAACAGAAATAATCTCTATTAACCCTATGAAATAATTTAAATTACAAACAGCTATAGTTTTAAAAAAATGGAGAACTGGATAAACAAGATTCTAAAGACTAACAAGACTTAACCACTTTGGCTGAAATTATATAAAGGCAATTTATAGAAGTCCTAAAGGAAGAATAATGGATTACTTTCAAAATTCTGTTAACTCTTTTAAAATATAGACACAGCAATTTTAGTTTTGAGTTACAAATCTGTAAAATCTTTGCATTTAAATATGCACAATATTCACAACCTGTTCATAGGTATGACTGAAGTGGCACATAAAAACGAAGAAAATCTCAAAATTAAAGCACAACACCACACAACAAAAGATAAGCAGCCTGTCACTAGGTTTTCTCTAGACTTCCTATGTGGTCTTGACCAAACACCTCTATTTTCCCTTTCTTTTTGCAAAATATTACATGGCCAAAACCATGAATGGGACAGAAAAGGTTAAAACAACAAAGAAATGTAAACTATTAAAAGTTCTGAGCACCTGAACAGGAACTTTACATTTGCTAAAGACAGGAAGTGAATTAAAGTGTTCAGACAGAATCAGTTTATAGGGTTAAAACATTCAGAGTTTTGGGGTGAAATCCTGTCTCCCTAATTTAAGTATCTAAAATAAGTATGGGCTTAACAAAGCAGTAACCATCAAGGCCCTTCCAATCTATATCATTCTATGATTCGATGAAGTAGTTCCTCACTCTTTCACGAGTTTGATAGCAAGGTGTGTTTTTCCTCCAGATGGAGATCTAAATGTAGACACTGCTAAAATTGGGCAGACAAGATCTCCATCTAGAGGCCTTGAGAAACACAACCATTTTTATTAAATGTGTAAAAAAATGCAATTTATGCCTTTCTTTTCACTGGGAATCTAACACAGGTACATGGCAGGTCAGCTGAACCCAATTCTCTTGCCAGCAAGACAATATAAAACACTGAAACTACCATGGCATACAGGCAGACAAAAGAGTTGCTGGGAAGTGGAACAAAGAACAATTCCCTTCCCACTACCAAACAGCAAAGTTAATTTCAAACTGGCCTCACAGATGTCAAAATGGGAGGTATTTACAGAAATCTGGGATTAGAGAAAGCCAACAAATAACATAAATGTTTTTATTACCTAGAAAATCTCCTTGAAGATGTGGAGAATCACACACAGTGTAATTACATCCCAACATAATTCTTTATGATTGATCATAGAAACATGACTAGATTTTTAGTAAATAATTGAGTAAGTACATCAAAAATAGTAGAAGCAATAGGAAAAGTGCGGAGAAAGAACATTAAGACACAGTGAGTTTTCACTGAGGAAGTAAATAACCTTCTCTTTGAAATATAGTACCAAAGTGAATAAAAAATCTTTCATCTGAAGATTACCTTGCACAGGGCAGGTGCTAAGCCGTGTCACCACAGAAGGTTCATAATCTGATGGAAGGGGCCGTAAAGAGACAAGTGAATAGAGAGAACGGTTTGACCTGAAAAACAAGATAGGCATTTAAAAAAAATTTTCAGGTGAATGGGAACAAGTATTTTAGACATCACTTTTAGTGCACTCTAACAATAGTGCACTATGGCAATTCACTAGGTTCTATTCAAGATTAGTTTTCCTCATCTACCACATCAACAAGAAATGAAATGTAGCGATATACCTCATCTGGAAGTCTGAAACGTAAGAGTTATACTGAACTACTATTGCCAAGAATGTTTAATATATATGGCATTATGAAGTATGATTATTTCAATCACTGCCAGATACCATATTTACTTGCAATTGCAAAACTGTCTATCTAAAAACCTTGCTTTGTACTTAGTATGTACAATACATCATGCAAATATAAATGAATCATCCTGCTTTCACAGAATTTCAAAGTAGTACTCAGCAGATTTTCTTCAGGTTTGGAACATGCACACAAGTCATTCTGGCAAATTATTTTTTCTGTCAATATAAACCAGCGCTAGGAAAAACTTCTGTCATTATTCACAATGAACACTTTTACTTAAGCATAGAAAGGTCTAACAATTGAACACCCCTCAGGCAAAACTACAGGCAACAAATGTAACCTGAAAGATGTACATATCTAACAAAAGGGGAAAAAACAAAAACAAAAGCAAACAAGTGTGTCACTTCAGTACTGGACCTAACCAGTTATTTTTAAAGCTGTATCAGGTGTCACTTTTAAAGCATACAGGTGTCACTGTATGGGATAATTTTATTAAATACAGTTTACATGCAAACACTCAATTTTCCACAACATATTTTTTGGAAAAGAAACAAGTCCCAGGCCTAATACTCCCTTGGCTACCTAGATTGTCAAGATGTACACATTTGGCTTTCTCTCTGTCCTAGTGAAGTTGAATTAACCTGTGCAAAGTGGGGCAGCAGTGGGGACTAAGAGTATGGCCACAGACAAGCATGGGCAGAACAAGCTACTCTGATGATTGAGGGAATTTTCTTTCCCTCGTGAGAAATGCATCCTCAAATTCATTTTAGGCAGGAAAAGGGGTTCAGCTTGTGTCTCTCATCTCTTAAGTCCCTCAACTTTGAATCCCATTTCAAGTCCAAACACTTGTTTATGCTGTTTATTAGCTTTAAAGCTGTATCAGGAAAAAAATGAACTAAAACATTTTACATCTGTGCTGATCTACCATTAATAAACAGAAATAATCACAACTCCAAAATTCTACTTGGAAGTCTCAGACCTAACGCTGTATACCAAGACAAGAAGAAAAGCGCTTCAGAAAGTAACACTATATAAGCACTGACACGTCAAAAGGTGTAAAAAAAAAAATACATAAATAAATAGTGGAGTCAAAGAAAAACTTCAGGAATGGCGTAATGGGAATTATTTGGAATAAGAAAGAAACACTTAGAAAAAAAGATATAATTATCACAATAAATAACTTAACTGCAAGAGATTTCAAGATTTACAAATCACAACAATACAGAATACCTGCCTTAATTAGAAACAGAGAAGATAAAACCCTGGAGATGGACACTTTGCAGAACAATCTTCTATTTGCAGTAAAGGTGATTAAAAAGAATTCCCCCCCATCTGAAATTTTGTGTAGAAATAGATATATTACATACTCACCATAAATAAATTCCAAGATCATCCACATGTGCTGAAGCTAGAAAATCTCCCGTAGGAGACATAGTAAGGCTGACAGCTGCAGAGTCCACCAAAAAACAATCTATGAGGCTAAGGAGAGAAAACAACAGAGAAATTCTCAGCAAGATGCACTTGTTTATCTATGCATATCTGAATTACAGCAAAAATACAACTGAATGCAAGCAGGACACCTGGAAGTGTGTATACAAACTAGCGTATTAGAAGCATTCAAATATGACATATAAACTTAGCAAATGAATGGCACTGTGCAAACAAACCACACACCTCTATAAATTCTCTAAAATCAGCTAAAGCTGGTACATTTATGCTACCTCCTTAGACATTCACATTGTGTGGAAAATATGATGAACCATGTGTCCACATTCAACTCCTTATGCCTAACACTATCCTTTTTAGTGGCCATAAATTTCATACCTCAAATCATACCATGCTGCTCTGACCTCGTCTTTTAATGCTCTGCCATTAATTTTCAACTCCCTCTCTCAATATACTTCATGTACACCTGTTAACACTAGGACCTAACGTTCCTAAAGTAAAGAATGAACTGTACATCGTGAAATTGCTCCTGCTCGCTGCAGAGGGGGTTGGACCAGATGATCTTTAAAGGTCCTTTCCAGCTCAAGCTATTCTATGATTCTAGAAAATTTTATTATCTGCAAAGACCTTGTTTTGACATTGCCATATCTTCAGCCTGATACGCTATTCCTTCATCATTCCTTTCACTATTGCAGAAAACTGAAAAAACACCACATGAAAAGTGTTGGCGCTTTAACAGCCGAAGCTGCAGGCGGCTTCGGCCTTGAGCAATTAAGTCCTGACTTTGAGTGAAAAAATAGAGCAAGAACATATTCATGAAAAAGAATGCAAGAAAGAAGATAAGAAATTTTTTATGTAACTAGTCGGAAGTAAAAAGAATGCCTCATGAACAGGTGGATTCATCCAATCAAGTATCGTAACCAGGCGTGTGAACAGTAGCTTATAGCCAGTGAAGAGTTGTTTACGTGTGTGTGTGTGTGTGTGCGCGTGTGTGTTAGCAGCTTAAGAGTATATAAGTGATCATGTAACCAATAATAAAGGTCTCTAGTAGAATTCACATTGAATCGTGTGTGGAGTCCACGAATATCCCTCTCGGCAGAAAAGACAGTTAAAATACTTAGTAGTCTATGACTACTTTAACAATAAGCCACTTTTGAGTTCTGGACTACTGCTTGTCACTTGTTGAGGTATAAATTCCAATTACTTCAAATTGTAAAAAGCAGTTGAGTTTGACAACTAGTTCATTGAGAGAAACAAAAGAACAAATTGAGAGTTTGAATACTTTGCTCTTGTTTACATACCAAAATCAAAAGCAAAGTGAGAAGTGGTTAACAGCAGCTAGTTGTGCAACCCTCTTCACTAACCATAGAAAAAATATTGATGTAACAAAGCAGTTTAAAACGTGAAATCTTGTGGGCATGTATTTTCTTAGGTACTGAGCACTCCTGTGATGGACTAGATCTTAGGGAGGTTGTTTGTAACTCAAACCATTCTATGATTCTATGAATACTTCAGCGTATCACAAAGCAATCCACCTTAACCAGTCTCTTGCCATTTAGATTACAGCACTGCTTCCAGACAAAGAACAGATTCACACTCATTCACACTACATGAAAACTCCAGGTTTCATCATTAGATCTTCAGGACATCGTTATTCTGCATACCCAGAAAAATGCACATATTCCTAGCATTGCACACAACTAAAATACTGGGTACTGAGCTTTTACACCATGTACAACTTTGAATATCACACAGTACACGTTGGTGACAGGCAATCAAGCCAGAAGGCTTTTTGCCACTTACCAGACAGAAAGAGGATTACAATAAATTTCTGTATATTTTTGAACTGACTCACCATCCAGAGGGAAGGTCCCAAGTCTTAATGGTACAGTCCATTGATGAAGTTATTAGCCAACGACCATCAGGACTGAAAGCCTAAAATGAAATAGTCAATCTAATGGCACAACTGACAAGTCAGTCCCTACAAGAGGTTCTGTTTTACACAGAGGAACTGTTTTACACAGTTCAAGATTAGATTGCTCCCTAAGACCAGGACAAAATAGTCTGGTCGTAAAACAAAACTGACACCACGTTATTGAAAGTAATAAAAGGACAAAAATGGAAGCTATTTCAGAACAGGTTTAAATATATGACAAGGACACAACTGGCTGTTAGTAAAATGGTCCTCTTACATTAATGATGAAAATCACTGAGCATAAAACTGAAGAAATGAAATAAATACTTACTAGCATTTAGAATTAAATCAGAAGCTAAAATTATTTCAACAAATACTGCAAAGCAGACAAGATGTGAAGTAAGGAATTATCAGGGTGTTGCATAATCTTAAATCTGTTTATACCTTTTATTTACCTAGTTCTTTTTTTCTATATATACAGTTAAGACTGTTGCACAGTTTTACTCCTCAACATGGTGTTTATTATCCCTAAAGCTTTAATCTGTTGAGCCCAAAACCAGCTTGTTAAAAAGTTATCGTAAAATCCCAAAGCACTAAAAATACATGGCCATTCAAACACCATACATTTTAACTTGAAAAATAACACGGCCAAAAATGCTGTAGTGCTGAACTACAACTTTATCATTCACAGATTAACATAATACTCACTGACTTAATATATGCAGAGAAATGTGTATATGTCACCTATTACAGAAAATGAGTTAACAATTACCATGTCATTAATCCATCCATGGTGTCCTGAGAATGTCCTGACAATCTTCCTGGTTTCTATATCCAAAACACTAATACTGAAGTCATCAAAGGCAATTCCCAGTATACCACTGACAAGAACAATTAGCATATACGATAGTGAATGCTCAGAGACAAGAAATAAAAACAACATTTAACATCGCTCCAAAAATCTTTTAGCCTGAGAATCTCAGATAAACAGTATTACATTCCTTCAGTCTAATAAGATGTCTTGTATTTATTTTCTTTTGACAATTGTATTTCAAAGCATCAGAAATTTAAACTTGATTAGAATATTTGGTTGCCATCCTAGATTTAGGTACCTACAGCAAAACAATATTAACATAAAAAAGCTTCAGTTTCTTACCTGTCTCTGTGAAGCAGAATTCCACTTGGTGGAGAAGAAAGCTCAGTGGAGAAAACTAGATCTTTAGTTTTGAATTTCCAAAATTTAATTAATCCTTCACTACCAGCTGTGATTATCAGCTGGTTTAACCCATCCACTGCAACCCCCCTAATGGCCCCGTCATGCGCTGCAAATCAAGGGAAAATAAAAGTTGTATTTCAGAATTTAAACATAGCATAGAAATCAGCAGAATGCCAAAAACTATTCTGTATGTCTTTGCCAAACTTTGCCTAAATGAGCAGTAAGCATGACACAAACAATTCCAAAGCCACCTGACAAGACTTCTTGAATATTATAAGTTTCTTCATCAGTTCAGAAACTAAATTGCTTTCAAGTAAGCACCTTTAATACAATACAAAAATTCTAAGTAATTGAAGCTGAACATTAGCTTTTATTTCTGCTTTCAGTTTGGGGTTTGTTTTTTTTTTGAATGTGAGATTTGAGGGACTTCTTGAATCACTTAGGGAATGCCTCCAGGGTGTCTAACCACTCCAGGCAAAATTTACAGCTTCATTCTGGCACAAAATCTGGGAGTATAGCTAGGCTACTTTACACTGCAGTGTGAAGATAAGGCATTCCTCCTCTGTTTTTGGACGAATTTTATTTCTTAAACTGTGCATAGGGCTACTGGCCAGTAACTAAACTTAAATTCATCCCACTATCAAGCAATGATATTATTAGGAGTCCACTTCAGAAAGCCAGTAAGGTTCAAAGGTTCATCAGGACTCTTTTCTTGTTTCTACAACAAAAAATTCAGATCACGAGGGCCCTATTATAAATTGCAGACTTGCAAAACAACAGCAAAAATATATGCGGATACATGAGAAGAAATATGTATGTACGCAACCATTAAAAGGAGAAGTCTGAACACTGTCACATTAAGTCCTAAGTTTGCAGCTGGGTAACTGAAAATAATAGCATATGCAAAGAGCAGGTAGGTCTTGCTTAGGATTTCAATTTCCCATGCATGTAAAGTATTCTTTCATTTTTAAGCAGGGAACACAAAACCGATGGGAAAATTTATCTCAGAGATAGTAGCCTATAACAAGAAGCCAATTATGGAAATGTGATTACCTCAAAAAGAGCTGAGGCCAGAGGATAGCATTTTAGTGTTAACCATTTTGGTAACTGACCATTCTGTGTTAATTAAAAACAAACATATGCTAACATCAGAGCTGTTAAAATTAGCAAGGATCCTGTCCTTCAAAGTAAATTTCAAACTACATCTGATTACAGTGCAAGATCGGACAGCTATGGGTAATCAGAGAAAACTGAAAAGATTCCCAAACTCAACTCAGAAGCTACATTAAATTTCCTAGATGACAGAACACCAGGTTGCTGCTGTTCTGTTAAGAGTCAGTATTTTAGAAGTGTAGCAATTCTTACCTCTTTCTTTGCCATAACACCCTCTGTGAATGCCAGACTGCATGTTATACACATCTACCCGTCCAGTTGACAAACCAATTACTGCAAAGTTCCCACATGAGCTAATGTCAACTGCCTTTCAAAGGGAAAGAAAACCAAAACAAACATCTATGAAAACAATTCTTTAAGTATTTATCTAATTATCAAAGTTGTTAGAAGATACAGAACATATCAAGAATACAAAATACTAATGTTTTTATTGGATTTCTTCAAGGAAAACCGCACAGAACAGATTACACGTCAAAAAAAGCAGAGAGCAGAGCTCTTAAAGAAGCAAACAGTTAAAAAGTAATAAATATGGCATGCTCTGAAAGAAAATGAAATACTGACTGGTGATATCCATCAGAAGTCATATCTATAATATCAACACTGTAACCTAAACGGCTAACCTATATAATCAAGACATCCACAAATTCAATCCCTAAGATAAAGTCCAAGGATGCCAACTGCATCCTTCCTTCAATACCCGTATTGCCAATGGCACCCCAAAATAGGGTAAATTCACAGAGTTTAAATAGTAAGAAACAAAGAAACAATGGTTTACATGTCTTTGGAAAGATACAGTCCAAAGAATCTAGCAGTTACAAGAAAACCAAGTATTTACCACTGAACTGAACTTGTCTACTCACAAGATACAGCAGTATGAACTACATGAAGTAAGCTACAGTAATTACTTGTCTTACAAGCTTATAAGCCTCAGTAACATTTGCATCTCTTTCATTGAGTGTTTGACTTTCATTATGTCCCACTCAAGTTATAAAGCATTTTGGAAGGAATACCCTCCCTGCAATTTGGAAATATATATTGCCAAAAAAAAAAAAAAAAAAATTATCTTCAGCAATCTGCATTCACAGGGCAAGTTTACAGGCATATAGTCAACTGTACATCACTATGACAGATTAAAAGTAAACACCAACCACCTACCTGAATCAGAACTTAATATGCACTTAACCTCTGTTTCAAGAAAAAATGCAGCATTTTTCTTAAGACCATATGCATTAAAAAAAAGCCAGTAGGACACACTAAGCTGTCAGAAAACACCCTGCAAAGCAACTAAAACATGTCTAGAGAGTGCTTTTTCATTCTAAATATTGCTTCTGTACAAATAGAAATCCAAATAGCACATACTGTAATGCTGAAGAGACATTATGCTAAATGAACTTACTGTTGCATATATATCAATAGGTTTGTGTTTGCTAAATTCTTCTGGTCTTAGTTTATGAGCTCCCATGGAAGTTTTCTGATAGTTCCAGGTCGTGCAGGTTATATACCCTTGATGGCAGGCAACAATACCATCCCAGTCGCTCTGATGTGCCACTTCTGCAATGTAATACATACTCCTTTTAAAAACAATCATTCTGAAGTCAAATAAGCTTTTCTGATATCGTAAGGAAGAGTACTTTGAAATACCTTTAGGCAGAACAGTTCACATTCAGTGTTCTTGGTGGACACTCAAAGGGCTACCATTTGGAAAAACCACCTGGCAAACTGTTGTGCATATGCTAGTGTAACTAAAATTGTAACAAAACCACAAGCACTTTTTTAATATGTTATGTTTCATGTCTTTGTATATTTGAGTCTGTCCTTTGAAAAGCATATTTGAACTTAAATTGTTTAAGCTGCTCAATCTGTACATATTTTCAGAGGAGCATTTTAACTTTCTTCAGCTGCTGAAGCAGCAGAAGCCACTAGATTAACAACTTAAAGCAGGGTTTCAGACCTAAGACTGCTTCACATAGCAAAAGACTTTTCTGCATTTGCAGGGAAATAATTTCTCAAAAGCTCAATATCCAAACATGGTAGTAAAAAATGTTATGTAAGGATATAAATAATGAGCAAGTTTGCCTTTTTTTTCCCTGGAATTCATACATAAAAAAAAATTTGAGAGTTTGAAATTGGGTATTTCTAGAACTTCAAAGAATAAACCAACCAGACATTTCACTAAACAAAGACAATAAGCAAATAAAGAAATAAATCTAATTCAAATGTACTTAAATACTTGTTTTGTTATGTCTCCCAACACATTTAAGGTAGTTCTACTACCTTATATCAATCAGGTAGGTCTAATACTAATTTTAAAAGTGCATACATATATACACACACACACACACAAGAATTTGCAACAATTATGTACAGATAGTCTGTATCACTGAAGTCTGCAAAAATAAAACACTGTATGTAGTCAAATGGCTACACAAAACTGTACATCCAAACCCTTCAACAGATGAAAAATCAACCATCCTTGGAAGACAAAAGAATAGCTACACTTAAGACGAAACAGTCTTAAAGAGGAGGTCATTAATTTAAAGAAATATACTTTGACTAGCAAAGATAATCACAATTCTGCTTCAGAAAGTTAGGTTCGCTGTTTGCATGCTGAATTACAAAGGAACAGAGTAATTTAAACTTGACTTTGAAAACCAACTTAAATAAAGGAACTGGGGAATCCAAATCAACCACTATTAACTAAGATCTCCGTAGCTGATAAAGATCTTCATCCCCCTTAATTGCTCCAGCCTGGAATAATATGTGCAACAGAAGATTCAGGCTTCCGTGCTGTAGATTTTCAAGCCAAGAGCCAGTTAAACATAAAGATGTTTGAAATAAAATGCTCTTTTTTGAAGTAACAGAAAAGTTTAGCAAGTAAAATGTCATTTTAAACTGTCATTCAAGAGCTCACGAAGGGCCACAGAATCCTGATAATCTCATCTTGATACAGTATGGGCTTTCAAAACAGTAGTCTCTTGAGGGTTAAAAGACAAAATGAAGACATGAAGAGCTCTGTAATGTATCTCAAAGACTACTCACCTGAAGCAAAGACTGTAATTGGTGGAAGTGCCATGGTATCAAGCTTAAGACCTTTCTTTTTTGATTTTGTTTTGTTAATTGAACCTTAAAAAAAAGAAATTGTCTCAATTTCATGGCTAGATCTGAGAATAATGGTTTAGAAAGGATTGTTTACTAAATGTAAAGTTCCTATTAAAATTAGAAAAATTTGGCTTACATTAACACAGTATTGCTGTTACCTAGGGCTTGAAGAGCTAACAACATTAACAGAGTTCTTGTCAAAATTTATGTGATGCTGAGCAAATCACTAGCCTATTACATTCACAGATGTACTACTTAACCCACTTTGTCCAGGATCTCGTGCTGAAACCCTGAGCCAGAGGTCTCCCCAACACAGTGAAAACCATGGTCATACAGATGTGACTACATAAAGCAATATATAACACCCAGCCCTTTCAATAATCAGAGTCAGGAATTTTAAATTTATTCCCAAAGGATATACATAATCAATTCATCTACATCTGTCTATTCAAATATATCTAAATACATATATATATATA
>NW_010324143.1:0-5890 GCF_000700745.2 Antrostomus carolinensis
ATTATTAAATTATTCTTATCTCAACCTACAACTTTCCTTATCTTTACCCTTCTGACTCTCTCCCCAATTCCCTGGGCCAGGGTGAGGGGGGAAGGTTGCAAGTGTCTGTGTCTTGTTTGTCGGCCAGCTAAATTATATTGTCATAATCTGCAACAAGCAATAAATGGCCATTTGACCAGTTAAGTTACCTTTGTGTGGCTGATTAATCAACTGTATTTTTTCCATGCTGATTACAATACTTGATTATCTCACTGCCTAAAGGTGAACAACCAAGTCTGGTAGCCCAACAGAGGCAAGGCTGCTGCAGCTTCATAACCCCAGGTCCAGCCAGTAATGAGGTTGAGCATGTATTCCCAATAAATATACTCTCCCTCTCTCTGTATGTACATATTTGCATGGTTGACTGTACATATGAATACAGATATGAAAACACATCATAGTCATTCAAATACAACAAGCAAAAATACCCTGATCCTGCTCCTCTCCTGGCTGATCAAGATGAAAACACCAGTGGAAATTATATACATATATACAGTAGCTAGCCCTGGATCCTCACTCTCCCAAGTGGCTAGCACATGGATACATAAGCCCCTGATGCTCACAGCCCCACTCCAGCTGCTGATACCCAGACATACAATAAAAACCCACACACATGCATGCAGAGACACACAACCCCTAATTCCCTCCAGTGACAAACTTTAAACACTATATCCAGTAGCTGGCCCATGGGTCCCCACATTTCCCCATTTGTCTCATGCACAGACATGTACCCATGTATGAATGGATCTCTCCAGTGAGTGATTTAGATCTGTAACCTTTCTAGTATCCCTCCTCCATTTCCCTCATCTCTCAGTAGCCAGACTGGACCACCTGCCTCTTCAGTAGTCAGTCTTAGACCCCTTGATCTCATAGAATCATAGAATGGTTAGGATTGGAAGGGACCTTAAAGATCATCTAGTTCCAATCCCCCTGCCATCAGCAGGGACACCCTCCACCAGATCAGGTTGCTCAAAGCCTCATCCAGCCTGGCCTTAAACACTTCCAGGGAGGAGGCATCTACAACATCCTTGGGCAACCTGTTCCAGTGTCTGACCACCCTCACAGTGAAGAACTTCTTCCTAATATCTAAACTAAACCTGCCCTCTTTCAGCTTAAACCCATTTCCCCTTGTTTTGTCATTAATTGCCCTTATGAAAAGTCCTTCCCCAGCTTTCTTGTAGGCCCCCTTCAGGTATTGGAAGGCCGCTATAAATCTCTTTAGTATTTGAATAAAGTTATGACATCTCTGATACCTAGTTCTCATCCCTCTTATTCCATTCATTGTCTAGTCCAGCCTGATGTTCTCTAGCAAATTACATGCAGCTACTTGCACACCCTTGTACAGTGTGCACACACTCCAGTCTCTTCTGTTGCTGGCAGCCCAGACACAAAGAACTTCTGACCAGTGGTCCCACTCCAGATGCTGCACTGAGACCTCCACATGTGCATATTATGCCCAATAGCGTCCTCTCACTCAGTAAAACAGTTAGAAATACAGTTTAATGGGAACACAAAACAGACTACAATGATCAGGAATAGGGCATGGCTACACAAGCATACAAACCCTTTTCCTACATTAGATTAGTCCATTTTATCTCTTTATCCTTCTTTTTTCTAACTCTTCCAATCACTTTGATCCCTCCCTTTCCCCACCGTTGGCTCCTCCCCTAAACATACCACAGTAAGTCTTGGATAATCCCAAAATACTCTTTCTTGGAATACCCTGGTGAATGCCATCCCTCAGATCAGGGACTTTGGTGCTCAAGTGAGCTGACCCTGTGGACTCATGGTGCTGGGTCTCACACAGTCCATAGGGCTGATTCTTAACTGGGATAGCCCTGGGAGGGGATGGAGCAGGGGCTCATATCTCTGACTCAGAGTAAAGAGGCTCCTCTGGGCTCTGCTGTATTTATGCAAATTAGAATTTAATCACACAACCTAGAGGAATCCGTTAGGTAGAATTTGATGTAAATCTCTTGGTTAGATCTAGAATAATATATATTAGTTTATTTGCATGACCATTGTATTTTATCTTAATAAAAAAAATCAAGGGAGAATCTGTAGATAAGTTAAAACTCCCATCATGATGGTGATTCCTACAAATTTATTATCTTTGGTAATGTTAAAACAGAGATATTTTAGAAGAATGGCCACAAGAGCAAAGATTGAGATTTCACTGAGAAACTCAACCAATATTAATAAGTTTCTATGGACTTTTTTTTTTTTTTTTTAAATAAACCTAAGTTTTATCACATTATTTTTTGAGTTCCGATTCCAATATTTCATTAAATCTTGGTATGAGTCAATCATGACTCTTCATTTTAAAGTCATTCTCCCAGTGACATATAAATGACCACTTCTGTCTCTCAGTGAGATCATCAGTAACTTCTGATTCCTTGCTCAATAAGCATTATAATTGACCAGGGAGATGAAATAATAAAAAGCTTATGATCTGTATAGAAAATGAGCTGATAAAGGCCTATAAGTCTTGATTAAACAGGGTATACACAAACAAAAGCAGAGGTTTATGATGTATGCAAGTGATACATTTTTTATAGAGGTTCTTACTCAGTAAAGATAATTTTAAATGAATTGAATTAAATTTCTTTCACTGGCAAGTGTGTGTTTTACTGGGCACAAAAGAAGAAATCAGTGTGAAATATTTTTATTTTATTAGACTTCTGATAGCTAACATTCCAAAAAGCATAAGATAAAATTTATTCAAAAAGGAATGATAATAGATTTATCTCAAATAAGTAATGAAATTCTTCAGAAGAAGAGCTTATACTATGGTGGGTGGAAGGACTAAATACAATTTGACATTGAAATGTTATTGCAGAAAAAAAAAATTATCCTGGAATAAGACAAATGTCAGATGTAAGAAACTGGGAATTGCTTCTCTGCTTTTAGTTCTGCAATGATCATGGTCCCTTAGCTTAAGAAAAAAACAAAGACAATTGATTTACAATGCCAAGCAGAATTATAAGAGTGGTAAGAAATTCTGAAAATAAGATTTCTACAAAAGTAAAATGACAAATTTATCTAAGTTGTAGAAAAGAATAAGAGGATATGTAGAGACTGTTATCACTCCAAATGCAAACACTGTTTTTTTAAGAATGTCTTTCTGCTTTATATTTACTAAGAATAGCACAATAATAAAGTTGCAGAAAGGGAAATTTAAATTACACATTAGGAAAAAAACCCTAAAACTTAGTAGTGTAGACCTCTGAAACAGTTTAGTTAGGGAGTCGGAAGAATTCCTGTTACTAAAGATTTTCTGGGAACAGCATAACAAATATTTCAGAAATAGTCCAGGAGTCATCTGAGAGAAAGGTAATAGATTAGATTGTATGGAAGAGCTTTTCCAATTGCATGCATTTAAGATTTCTGATTGATACGCCTCTCTAGTCACGACATTTTTGCTTTCAAGTGCTATATGTACACTATTTGCACAAATATGTAGGTATGTGTTCGATATATACATGAAAATTCACATGCAAAAATAAAAGAACTTTTAAGTTGTTTTTTAAAATATTTAATGGTGAAGCTCTGGTTTCCATTAAAGTTTTACTCATGTTTTCCTTCAATTTTTACTTTCAGTACAAGTGATTTAATTGTGAGTTGTAAAAACTCCCACTTAAGTCTCTTAAATTAAAAAATGAAAGGGTTGAAATTATCTGTCTTGGGCATCTTAGGAGGTGTGACTGAGCAGTGGCTTTGCTTCTTTAAAGAATCTTTTTTCAACAATTTTACCTTTGATGTTTTCTCTGATGTCTCTGGTGATTTATCTATGAATTTCCTGGGACATCAGGGAAACCAAGAACAGGTGTTCAAAAGGTGCATTAAGGTAAACAGTACATGTAGTTTTTTTAGTGGACCTGAGTAAAAAAATCTTTAAAATTGTGTATTCCTAGATTTTCTGAAAGTAGTTCACACATATTTCAGATATATTCATTATTAAGAGGCATTTGAGTACTTCATGATCTGAGCTGAGACTGTTTTTTATTAGTTATTTGAAAACTGGAGAGTTTTCTAATTTTTTATAGTTAGCGTTAGAAATTCACACAAACCTAATTATTTTAATAAGTCTAATTGTATAATGCTTAGATTGCAAATGAATGACTTACTGGTACGAACCAATTTGCTAAATACTAAATTGTTCAACCTCAACACTAGTTATTAGCAAGTATTCGGAGCTAAAAATGGCAAAGCAGAGTTCGAAAATAAAATTGCATTGGTCAAAGCAAGACAATGTATTCAAAACTGGTGTTGGAATTTACATACTTTTTTTCTAAACATTTTTATTCTATTTGCTTATATTGCCTGATCGGTTAATAAACTTTATGTACCTGTGGTTCCATATCCCCTTGTGGTTTACCATTATGGCAGTTACAGTGAACAAAATGGAAAAACCAAAACCAAAACCTTTCGAATGATTAAAATGCTATTTTTGCTTATTTTTCTATTTTTTCACCTTTTTTTTTTGGTTTTTTGTATTTCAAGAAGACACCCACTTGCTGATTCAAACAAAGCTCTTTATCACACTACAAATATATTCCCTATCCCTAATGACAGCCAGTGAACTGGAAATTATTCATCCCTAGTCTCCAATAAACATGCTAACAGCAGTATTTATGACTCCTAGGGTTCTCACTCTTTCTAAGTTTTTTTTTTTTTTTTTTATGCATGGATCTCTCTAGCATGATATTTTAGCATAGAAAAGCTTTTGATATTGTGGGATTCTAGCATCACTTTTATAAACTGCAGAAGTGCTGTTATTCCACACCATAGTGCAGGGAATCGTAACAGAAATAAGCTGATTCACCCAGATCAAAAGGTTACATCAACACCACATCTGATAACGGTGGTTGAGGTTAAGCTGCTAAGCTCAAGGCTGCAAAGATATGTGATTAAAGGTACTTGTGTTACCAGTTTAAGGGAAGATCTCAGTCATGAACCAGAATCCCTAGACCTGCATTTGTTTCCTGGAATATGTTCATTAAATCCAAGTTGGAGTCAAAATGTAAACTGCCTTGCAGCCAGCTGGTAAATCAGAGAATTTTTGTTGACTATCGGCCTGAGAAATCATGGCAATATGGAGCCAGAACTTGTGGTATAGCCGGTACCGAAACTGTAACAATGAGTTTGTGCCATAATCATCAAATCCATTCTATGGCGTACAAAATTCTTTCTGAAGCAATCAAGTTAGAAAAAGCCATTGATTCCTAGTAAGGTATTCAAGCCAAGCAGTGGCATGTTTGAGTTAGGGCTGTCCAGTCTGGAGAAGAGAAGGCTCCAGGGAGACCTTATAGAGGCCTTCCAGTACTTGAAGGGGGCCTACAGGAAGGCTGGGGATGGACTTTTTAAAAGGGCAAGTAGTGATGGAACAGAGGATAATGGCTTTAAATTGGAAAAGCACAGATTTAGATTAGATATCAGGAAAAATTTTTTTTCCTATGAGGATGGTGAGATGCTGGAACAGGTTGCCCAAGGAAGCTGTGGATGCCCCCTCCCTGGAAGTGTTCAAGGCCAGGCTGGATGAGGCTTTGAGCAACCTGGTCTAGTGGAAGGTGACCCTGGTGATGGCAGGGGGGTTGGAAGAAGATGACCTTCAAGGTCCCTTCCAACCCAAACCATTCTATGATTATATGGGGTTCTTCAATTTTCAAAAAATTGCTGGGAGAAATCGCATGGGAAAGGACACTTGAAGGGAAAGGGGCCCAAGATAGCTGGTTAACATTTAGGGACTGCTTCTTCCAAGCTCAAGATCAGAGTATCCCGACACGTAGGAAGTCAAGAAGGGAGCCAGGAGACCTGCTTTGTTAAACGGGGAACAGCTAGGCAAACTCAA
>NW_010324144.1:0-4459 GCF_000700745.2 Antrostomus carolinensis
CCGTGGATGTGCTCGCCCCAGACCTTCTGTCGCGGTGTCTGCTGTGCCTTCGTCAGGGGCAGCGCTTCTGCCAGCTCTGAGCTCAACCTGCTGACTCCTTGTTCCTCTTTCTCTCCCGGGAGAACTTACTCCCGAACAAAGCTGAATTCGTAGCTTTAGCTTCAGTCTGTGAGGCGGTGTCTCAGCAATAATAATTTACTTGTTTTTATAGAAGACAACAGGCACGTGCAGGATTCTCTCCAGTCTTGTTCGCCTAGAATCATGGAATGGTTTGGGTTGGAAGGGACCTTTAAAGATCATCTAGTCCAACACCCCTGCAGTGAGCAGGGACATCATGGTTCTGCTCAACTCTTATTACCTTCTCATATTTATGTTTTCATCCCCATTTTCCATTTCATAGTCATAAGTTGTATTGTTAATACTGTGCAACGTGTAACTAGAATTAGTAGGGAAACATCTAAAATCCGAAACCGAGTTGTGTATTTTTCTGTAGTATATTTCTGTCTTCTGTCCAGAGCTTTTGAAAAACAATTATAAATTTCCTTCAGAGTGGTCCTTCAGAACCGTGCAAGGTCCACAGCGGCTCAGGGAACACATGCTTGTGTAACAATATACATGATGGGTTTGTTAGTGTATATTTAGGAAAAGAGAGACGTGAAAATGGAATTTAAATGGGAAAAGAATACTGAGAACGAGAAGTCCTGTTCTTGAAAAAGAAAGCAATTAAGTGGAGTGTTTGGATGAACTGGCTGTTGTCCCAGTGCCATTCCCATTGGGACCACCACCTTGGCTCACAGTGCTAGATGCTTGTTTGTCGATGCATAACACAGTGTACGTACCCACTTTATTGTGTCTGGTGCTATCACGTGTTACCTACCACAGAATTCAGTTTTTCTATTTGCCAAGTGCTCCTTCCCATTCCACAAGTGAAGCACTTGTGTGAGAGGAGGCCTGTAAATAGTGATTTATGTAAGAACTTTTGTTTCCCAGTCCACAGCTCATCTACCCTCCCTACTCCAAAGCTTGTTAATTAGGGCAGCTGCTTTGGCAGTGGATTAGTTGCTCTTGGTAGGTCTGCCGAGTTAAACCTTGGGCAGCATCCTCCTCCACCTCATTACCCTGTCACTGTGCCCTAGCCATGAAAACAAACAAATCTCCAGAGTTACTTAGCGATCAGTGGAACAAAGGAGCTATTTAGTCTTCTGGCATATTGGTCTTTTTAAGAAAAGAAGAAAAAGGGAGCTCAGTGTAATGGCCTACAAAAGCAAGAGCTTTATTTACAGAAATAAATAATCTCTGTTAATTGTATGGGGTTGACTGCAGATAATCTGATGATGAATCATTGTCATCTTGAAAGTGAACATCACTATTGTTGCTGGCATATAGCATAAGAAAAGAGAGAATAGTGTAGAAAATTAGCTGATTTAAAATGGTTACCATATGCTTACCATCAGGGCAATTGAAAATTCTCCCCGTCTGTTCTTTCCTCTAAGCTGTATTGCAGACAGCACCACTCGGATTCACTGGAGTGCAGGGTGAAAAAAGCATTTAACGTTTCAAAGTTATTCTTGTGGTTTGGTGGTGATGTGTGATAACTCTACGTACACCTTAGGGATCCAGACTATTTGAACATAAGCAGCGGAGGTGGTTAATCAGCACTATCTAGGAGGACACTGCATTTTTACTCTTTCTGTGTTTTGTTCACACATATGCTTGGAGTGGTGGCATCTTGCTGCCTTTTTTTCCCACATTGTCTTAGTGTAAATCTATCTGTTTTTCAGAACTCAGTCTAGTATCCTGTGATCACAAAAAATGATTTGTGAAGAACAGGCAACTGATTCAAAAAGGATGAAAAGGTTAAAAGAAAACAAATTTTTAAGTTAAGTTTGGATTCCATTTCACAGTGAGTTTTAAGGGGTTTTTTAATCACCTACCTCTGGAGTTATTTCTGGATCGTTCTGTGTTGAAATCCATCATGGAAACAATTATGTAGCATTTACTGCAGTCTCTGGTTCTGAACAATTGGCTGAACTATAGTGGTAATATCTCAAGGAAGGCAGCTTTCAGCTGAGCAGTAGTTCAGGAGGAAGCAAACTACATCAGCAGAGCAGTCAACAATCTTTTCTTCTCTGGGCACAGTTGTAAGAAGGTGTGTTTTGCCACCTGCTCCCAGACAAACTAGTTCTTTTCCAGAGCGGTGTTGCTGGGAGAGATTGAATCTTCAGCTTTTGACTAATAGTGCCTCATGCAGTTCAGTATGAGAAAGTTCTGCTCATTTCACTTTCAGGCTGGTGTAATGGGGTTCTGTCAACAGGGTAAAACAAAACAACTGTTGAGGGAAAAAGTCCCCTGGTAATGGGATCCTTTGCCTGTATCTACCTGAGCAAGGGGTGCAGTGTGATAAAAGGAGATCTGTAGAGTGCTGAGGACCCAGCTTTCATGCTGTGTTTGTCTGCTTTGGGTTTTTACTTTACAGCAGCAGCTTGGTCCTCCTTTGATCTAAAATCCCTTTTTTATTAAAGGGCATCTTCTGCTTTAGTTTCATCTAAAAGGAATCCAGTTCAGTGTATCCCAGGCACTTTTTGAAAAGCTGATTTTGTGCTCCTAGTCTACACTTTATGAAAGACACAGCTGGTTCCCAGACTAGCCAATTTTACCTTAGGATATAAAGTGCTATGTAGTTAAACATTTCAGCTCTTAGGACATCTAGGTAGGAAATGTATCTAGTTTATTGATGAAACATGGAGGTCAAAAAAGAGGAGAAATTAGGAAATGGAGTTATGGAGTCTTGAATTCTACTGATCTTTGGGTCAATCGGTTGCTGTCACCCTTTAAAATTTCTTTAGATAATAAGTTCATGCACCTTACAGCTTAACCTGGTTCGTGGACCACAGACTCTAGAAGGACTACATAGAACTGTGCTCTTTATGTGCACAAAATAGTCATTTGTCTGCAAACATCTGCAAGTATTTAAATGATAGCTGTGTTGTAATTTACATACTAGGCTGCTTTTGTGAATATATAGAGTGTTACAGGATTGGAAGTGCTGCTGTTGCCATTTGTTGCTCATTCTACTTCAAGCTGTTCAATGTGAGACTTCATGAAATTAAGATAATTTGCACTGCTGTTGCTGTACACAAAGATTACTGAGAATATTGGTGGGTTTGCATCACAAAAAGATGGAAAGATTAATAAATAATAATATCTAGAATCTTGAATTTCATCAAATGTTTTAAATAGCATACAAATAGAATACAAACTGTGTGTTAGGAAATTAAAAGCTTTAGAAGCATTTTTTTCATTTTGTCATTGTACAAGTAGCAAATATGCGTGCCTGTGTGAAATGAGCTTTCTGTGAACTGGGAATTAGTAATAGCTAAAGTTTAGGTTTTGATATTTCTTTGCTTTAGGTATCTGATGATTGTAAAGCTTCAAAATGCTTGCCAAAAAATGCCGAGTTCTCATGGCACATAGAAACTTCTAACTCTTGTCTGAAATACTTTGTCTCTCGTGGCTGGAGTGATAATACTTGGATGTTCTTCCATGAAGGGTTTGTTTCCAGTCTGTGGTACAGGCACAGCTCTAACTGTGCTACTGGATGACCAGTCTGTGAGGTTGAGTTGTACCTTGTTTAATTGACTGCAGGTCCTGATCTCTGTGCCGTGGTCGCTAAGATGTGTCTGACTGGTAGTTTACAAAAGTGAACAGAACAGAACATAACTGTGGGTTGTCTCTTGCCACTGCACTTCACCTTGGTTTCAGAACATACACCCCACTGCTTCTTCATCCTGTTATGTAAATTCTCTCTTCTTACACTTGGCCTTCAGGAGGCATTTGTGGCTCTTGCCCATCTTCTGTGCTGACGTAATGCCATTGAGTAGATGTACATTCACATGAAAAATAATTGCTTAAAGGTTAATTACTGAAAAAAGGAAGTAATGTGCTTGGGATATAGCAGTGTCCCAGACTTCATCCTTTTCTAAAATAATCTGTGCTTTATTTGTGTAATAGATTAATCACTGCTCCCTTGCCTTTGTGATAATGAAGGTAATCCTTTCTAGCTGCTTTTCTGAGAGACTGTTCTACTTCTGTTCAAGGACTTGCGTGATTCAGAATCATCACTAATGTAACACTTCGAAAATACAAGTGAGGGATATTAATGCATTCTGCTCCTGTAGAGCTGCCAGGAGCATGTCACATACTGTTTGATGCCTGTCTTGAGTTGTACTGGTCTGGAATCAAATCCTTCACAGGGACTTCAGTTTCACAAAGCAGCATCTGCATTTATGAGAACATAGACAACACGAATTCTTAGGAACAAATTTATAGGACCTGGAACAAAGGGGTTTGGGGTTGAGGATTCTGGGCTACAGAGATATTCTCTCTCTACTGAGAGTATCAAAAGGAGTTTGGTTGTTCTGAGCAATTTGGGGGGGGGCGGGGGAAAGGTCAGATAGTT
>NW_010324144.1:4502-21028 GCF_000700745.2 Antrostomus carolinensis
AATTTATTTTTAAATATAAAAGGAATATTAGCATATTTGACAATACTCTATCTGGTTTTAACAAAATGTTATCTGTGCAGTAGATAAATTATGAAGCTATGCATATGAAATGTTGATAGTGTATATATCAATGAAATATTTCAGCTTGATTTAAACTTCAAGGAACAATCAGCTTGTCTTTAAAATACACGTATGGCAGTGATACCTCCAGTTATGTTACAGGGGTGGATTGCTGTGCTTAACTTAAAAATAGTGGGAAAATATGGTGGTTTATTGTAACATTTTGTGGATTCATAGTTTTATGTGAGAAACGAAACTAATTCATAGTTTTACAGTGTATACAAGTACATACACACACACAAAAATTTTGAATTTCTGTAGGCATTCCTCATTCCTAGTGCTTTATCTTTCTGTAGATATCTGCAGAGCAATTGAGTTGCTGGAAAAATTACAGAGAAGTGGAGAAGTGCCGCCACAAAAGCTACAGGCTTTGCAAAGAGTCCTTCAAAGTGAATTCTGTAATGCTGTGAGGGAGGTAAGTTAACTTGACGTAAGCAGTTACCTTGAGTTAAAAAACAGTATGTTTTACTTTTTTTGTGTTCAGCACAATTATCTGATTTTGTTCTTTCTAAAAGCTGAATGTGACTTACAGAGCTTAATAGAACAAGTCTTATTTTTTAAAGTTCAAGAGAAGATAACTTGGGGTAGCATAGGCGTATTAAATAATGGCTCAAGAGCAAATCACTTTTTAGAGCTTGTTTTAAGAGTCTGTCCTTACTGGCAGCTAGCAGGCTGTTATCCTCTTGGAATGTGGGAATGAACAAAGTACAAATTGCCTCTGTTTCTTTTAAGCCAAATCCACGTCACCTTGCACATTACCTTGAGGTGGAGCCTTGCACCACCTCATCTTCATTCCAGATACTGTGTCAGAGATTTTTTTTGTGATTGAGTATGCCTTGCTATTACTGTTGGTGCTACCACTGATAATCACACCTGGAATAAACTAAAAGATCTGTTTGTAGACACAGGTGTCATCCTAAAGTTTTCATCCTATGGAGGACAGCGTGTTTATTGCTTAGCAAGTCCAAATGATTGGCAGGTAGATGTGAGGGTGTGGTTAACTCTCAGTGTAAGCATCTCCTTAGCATTAGTATTCTTACTGCCTTGGTGTTTTGATACCCTTTATTTCTGAAGTTATTCAATCAGTTGCATCCATTGAAGGAAAATAAGGGGCTTTGTGGGGAAGGCTGGGTTGTTGGGAAAGCTTTGAAGAACTGTCCTTAAGTGATTTTGCGTGCATCCTTATTGAGGAGTTCCAGCTTCAATCAAGAGAAAGTAGTCATCCATGTCTCTGGACTCACCGTAAGCATTTCTAAATTAATGATGAGATCTGAATGCTGTGGAAGGAGGGAAGATTTAGGTGAGACCTAGATATGCATGGATTAACTGAGCAATAAAGATGCTGAGGGAGTTGTTTCTTCATGGTACAGTAGATTGTCCCTAGATACCCTGTAGTGAAACAGAGAGCAACTTCCTATTAGAGATGTATGCTTTTAAATTTACGCATTTTTAAGTTGTACCTGGTATTTTGTTATATTATCTAAGCAGAAGAATATCTCTTTTCCCTGTACTTAAAACTTGTTTTCTCTCTAAAGGTTTATGAACACGTGTATGAAACTGTGGATATCAGCAGTAGCCCAGAAGTTAGAGCTAATGCAACAGCAAAGGTAAAAGCAGAACTGTAACTTGTGCAAAACACAGTAGTTTGTTACACTGGAAGCAGAGGAAGATTATTTAAAATTCAGAAGGATATTATCTAGATGTCTAATAAAATGGGTAAGCTTAATGAGTTATTAAAAGGTGTTACGGAAGACTTGTTATTTTTAAGTTTCTTCCGTTTTAATTTTATTCTTGGAGATCTAAATTTTTCATGCAAGTGTTGGTATCTAGGGAATTAATCTAATTTGTCTTAATATTTAAGTACTTTGGGATAAGAATACTTTTTCAGCCTGCTCACTATGTCTAGCTAAGGGTTCTATATTTAATTTCTTATAAATAGGAAAATCTTGTTTCTTACAGGCCACTGTAGCTGCATTTGCTGCTAGTGAAGGTCATTCCCATCCCAGAGTGGTTGAACTACCCAAAACTGAAGAAGGTCTTGGATTCAACATTATGGGAGGCAAAGAACAAAATTCTCCCATCTACATCTCACGGATTATCCCTGGCGGTATAGCTGATAGACATGGAGGCCTGAAACGTGGAGACCAGCTGCTTTCTGTAAACGGAGTGGTAGGAATTGGTTTTCACTTTTTGTAGCAGTAACTACTGGTTTCCACTTGAGGGCACACAGAGAATGTACATGACACAAACTCCAGGGTGTCTTTTAGTCTTGGCAAGACAGTGCATTGAGAGTTGTAGGATTATACTTTGATTATCTGCCCCAGCTGGGAACTGTGTTATTTATGCCCCTATTTCAGATTCTGAGTGGTTGTATAAATCTAGTCAAAGTATTATTTTGTGAACTAGTGTTAAACTGCCCTTACAGTTTCCTCTTTCATCAAAGTTTCATGATGCAGAGTTTATTTAATTACTATCATTTTCTGCACCTTCTAAGGTAACTAGTAAATTGTGCTATGCTGTGTTAGACTGACCAGATTCTCATTATCCCAATAAAAATGCTACTGCATAATGAAAGCTGTAATAAGCTGAAAGTGCAAGGAGGTGTTCTCTTCAGTTGTGAGATTTCTATTTTTTTCTTCAACTTAAGTTTACTGAGCTTCAAAAACAGAGGCTTTCTAGCATATTTTAAGGAGTGTATGTCTAAAGTGCTGTTGTGGATATTTATCTTTAATAAGTATCCTCTTCTGAAGAGTAACAGTACAAAAAGCAAAACACGGGGTGAAAGGAAAGAGGGTGCTATGGACAGGCTTTGAGTTAAGACAGCTGCTAGTCAAACGTGTGTAAATGTCCCTCAAACTCTTGCTTTTATTAACAGAGAAGCTGTATGCTAGTTTAAAATTAATGTTTTCATCATTACATCTGCAAATCCAGTTTTAAGACTGAATGTCAAACTAAATCGTGGTCTCTTTAACCCGAGTGGGTTTTTTTTGACACGTGAAAGGAGTAGAGCCTTACTGGGTGTCTGTACCCTGGGAAGTCCCTGCTAGCAGCAATCTCTGACTTACTTGGGTCCTGACTATGACCTGGGAGTCCAGCTGTCCTTTTCAGGAGATGTAAAGAGAAATCATGGCCATAGTGATGCAACTGTCCTTGGCCTAGCCTTCCTGGTATTTTGAAGCATTGAAGCACAGGTGTAAAACTGTCTTCAGATGAGGCCTTCCTCGCCCACAGACCTTCATAAAGAAAACAAAACCATCACTCCACCCCAAACGGAACCTGGACAGTCGGTACAGCTAACGACTGCCTGTGCGTGCTCATGTATAAATACATACAGCCATTGTAAGAACACAGTGAGCGAGTACATGAAATACTGTTGAGAATGCTAATGTCATCTCAGAAGAAGAATCTTCTGATGTTTGCAGAATGTCTTAATACATATGACAGGCATTTTCTTGTAATTTCTAATTTAATACTTCTTAAAAAAAAAAAAAAAAAAAAAAAAAGCTACTGCCAAGACTGCAGTGAATGTGCCCTGAAACAAGTTTAGGTTTTTTTTTCTGCTGTGAGATTTTGAGTCTACTCCAGAATTTTAGGTGATTTGATACAATTAAACTTTACAAACCTCTTATTACCAGTTTTAAACAGAATAGCCTACACATCCACTTGAATAACAAAAATTAAAGCATTCAGATGTATGTGTTGTCTAAGTCTGATAGAAGAGAAATAACTTGGGTTTTTTTAACTGTTGTCTTTCTTTCTGTAAGTAACTTTATAGTAACGGGGAAACCCTCCAATCAACAGGTACATCACTTGCCTTCTAGCTTCTAATAGCACCAGTGGGAGGTAGGCTTGGGGTAGTCCCATCATTGTGTTTAATAAGTTTGGGAGAAATAAGTTTTGCTGATAAAATGTATGCTGTCTAGGAATGTGTATTTGGATGCAGTTGTTGAGAGTTGTTGCTTAAAATTTGTAATTAGATGAATCTAATATAGCCCTATTGAATTCTGAGAGTTGTTTCAGGAAAGTATTTTTATTCTGTTCTTACTGAGTTGGTTTAGGCTCTTCTTAATTAGTGTAGAGGAAGTGAACTTGAATACCTTGTATTTACTGAGAGACATGTGGGGCACTATGAGAAGCAACACCCTGCACGTTAGCTGCTGCATTGCAGGTGCCCAGCACGCGCTTGCCGTGACACAGGATAACATCAAGAAGGCAGCTCTCCTGCAGTCGTCTGTGGAAACTTATTAGGCAAATTGAGGACGACTACTGACTTTGAAATGCATGCCACAAGAAGAAAAACAGTCTTGAATTTTAAATGTGTCCTCCTGAAGTTGTTGATTTTTAAGTGTAATTTCATAATTGCTTAACATTATCCTTATTTCACTTACTGTACGTACATAGAGAGTTTAATTGTTCAGAATAAACCTAACCAAAGGTTTTGCACTACTCTTTTGTTAATACTAATTAGTATATTTATGATCGTGTCTTACTGATTTACTGAAGAATAAATCCTGACCTTAGGTGACATTGTCCTTGTGCAAGTCTTCAGACTAGAATACTTCAATATTTGATTATATAGAAGGTGTACAAAAAATGAAAAAAATCTGTTTTCAGTGTGTGTCTTTACTAATATTACACTTCATGGTTTATTCTTTGCAGAGTGTCGAAGGGGAACACCATGAAAAAGCAGTAGAACTGCTGAAGGCAGCTCAAGGAAAGGTTAAATTAGTTGTGCGATACACACCAAAGGTCCTCGAGGAAATGGAGTCGAGATTTGAAAAAATGAGATCAGCGAAACGCAGGCAGCAAAATTAACATTGTATGCAATAACTTAAAATATACTCTATTTACATCTTATAGTTTGCTTTGTGACTCAGTCGATCCAATACCTGGGCTACAGAAGACACTGTCCTTTTCGTTGATTTACGGAATGATTGAGCTTGAAAGGCCTCCTGGAGGTCATCTAGTCCAACCCCCCAGCTCAGAGGAGGGTTAGCTAGAGCAGGTTGCTCAGGACAGTGACAAGCTGGATTTTAGAGCATCTCCAAGGATGGAGACTCCAGAAGATCTCTGGGCAACCTGTTCTAGTGTTTTGATTTCCCTCGTGCTACGAAGGTTCGTTCTTATATTTAAATGGAGCTTCCTGTATTTCCCTTTGTGCCCATTGCCTTTTGTCCAGTCACTGGATGCTACTGAGAAGAATCTGGCCCTTTTTTTTTGTTTGTTTTTTGTTTAATATTCCCTACCAGACATTTGCACACATTAGTAAAACCACCCCTCAGCCTTCTCTTTTCCAGGCTAGACAATCTCTATTCTCTCAGTCTCTCCTTGTCTGTCAGGTGCTCCAGTTACTTAATCACCTTTGTTGCCCTTCACTGGACTCTGTTTTTTATGCCCATGTCTGTATTGAACTGGGGAGCCCAAAACTGCACCCAACACTTGAATTTTGTCTCACCAGGACTGAACAGAGGGAAAGAATCGCTTCCCTCAATTTGCTGGCAATGCTCTTCCAAATGCTGACCAAGAGGCTCCCGGGCTGCTTTGCTGTGAGGGCACATCAGTGGCTCACAGTCAGGTTGGTGGTGGTGTCTGCAGGGCTGCTTTGGTCTACAGCCTGGACAACAAGTCTGTACTGGTGCGTGGGGTTATTCCTCCCCAGGTGTAGGACTTTGCACTTTCCTTTTGCTGAACTTTGACATTCTTGTTTGCTCATTTCTCCAGCCTGCTGAGGTCCCTCTGAATGGCTCACTGAGAGTGTGCTCTGTCCTGTCACCCATGTTATTAATGAAAATGTTAACCAGTATGGAACCCCAGTACAGACCCCTGGGCTGCATCAGTAGTGACTGGCATCCAGCAGGACTTTGTGCCACTGATCACAGCAACCCTTGACAGTTCAGCTGTTTTTAGAATGTTTTCAGTCTCCATGTGTTTCACAGTTCAAGAGGAATCTGTACTTGTAAAATGCCCTAAAATACCCTGAAAAAAGCATATATGTTGATATTTCTGGGTTTTGTTTGGTTTTTTTTCAGTGAGTCTTTTTCATGTCAGACCTTTAAGCATGAAAGTGAATTTACAGATTTTTCAAAGGCATTTAATAAGACATATTTCTACATTTAGTATCCCTTTTTTATTGTTTTCTTTTGGCATTACTTAACATAGAATCTGTAGGGTTTTTTGCTGAATGATTTTGAAAAAAGAAAAAAAGTTTCTTATGTAGCAGTATTCTGGCACTTTTCTTAAGAATATGTTGTATATCAACTACAAAACCGAATTGTGATCTACTGTGTAGCTGATAATAATACCAGATTTTGTAATGTTTTGGCGAGTACATTATTTTTTACACTTCTGCTAAATCGTAATTCGTTACTCTGGAAATTGTATTACCTCACCTGTAAATAATTTACAGTTGTTCTCATGTAATGATTTTGTAACAGCTGACTTTTACAAATTTGCAACAGTCATTCCTGTAACTTCTATTATTTTGTACTAATTTTAAAGCAGTAAGGGGAAAAATGTAATTGTGTATGCAGTTCTGGATTGACTCCCTAGATGTATTTTTATATTCAGAAACAGAAGATATATTAATGCAGTGCAGAAGAATTCCACATGTTTCCCTGACTTTCTGCTGCTTAAAAGAAATATTCATCTTACTTGTCATACTTCTCTTGTGGTTTTTAGTATGTGCTATTGTAGTCTTATCTACAGACTGACTGTATTGGTCTTGGAATAGTTAGTACCTAAATTATTGATTATGACATTTATGAGAGTAAAATGTTTTGAGGTTTATATGCCAGATTACCCTGACATGTGAACTTGTCTGGGGTTTTATTACTGACTTAAGACTTGGAGGGTTCTTGTTTGTACTGCAGAAGTACTAGATCACCATTGCTATAAAACTTTATGTGGAATGGTGCTGTGGTGGTCATTAGGAAATCTCCAGATAGAAGAGATTAATGTCTTATCTCAAGTGTAGTTGATGGTGGCACATTTTTTGTGTGCTGTTTTGAAGAAACTTTTTCTGGACATAGGTCCTCTTCTTGGAATCTACCAGGTTTGAAGCTATTCTTGGGTAGTTTAAGTTTTGGGTTGGGTGTTTTTTGTTGTTTTGGGGTTTTTTTGTTTTGTTTTGTTTTTTTAAAGCTTCACCTTTTGTTATAGATCTAGAGTTAACTTAATTGTCTGCTGGGTATCTGTTCACTTGTATGGCAGCTATGAGTGCATCTTAATTGACTGTTAGTAATTTGATTCTTAGAGGCTCAAACTGAAAAGTGCAGTTCTTAGGATGTGGCTAATCCTAGTCTTTTCACATGGAGCAGTATGATCCATTGTGAAATAATTCAGTACGTGAAAGAAAGGAAAAGATTTAGTGATCTAAATATGACAGCATGAAGTTTGTGCTTTGTCAGTTGATCTATTAGAAAAGAAAAAAAAATGATTGCTACAGGCAAGTGAGAAATGTGATCGCTTTCTGCATGTTTGTAAGCATGGTAAAGAGAAATTTGGGGGTTAAAAATACTGATGGTTTGAAAATGCAGTATCAATATTTATCGGTTAGATGACATTGAGCACTGAATTGTGTGGTTGATTATCTGTCATAGGCCTCTTTCAAGAGGTCTCATGGTACCGGTACAACCATGTTGTTGAATTGTATATTTTTATGGAACAACTAATGTTTAAAGTATTGCGACCAAAATCACTAGTTAGACCAATTGTGGATGTGTTAATTTAATTGTAAAATAGTAGAGATTTGCTTTAGAGCTCTATATAAATATATTAAAGAATGGAATGGATACAAGATAGAAATGTGCATTTTAAAACCTTTATCCCTTGTCTTACTGAACAAAGAGGTATGTTTTGTTACTCTAAGGAAATACTTACTTTAGCAGCTCTAGCTGCACTAAATGCAGTAGCATTTTCATTCTGAATTGTAGCATTTGGATACAGTTTGTCAGTTACAACAATGTGAGGAGATGTATCTGGGCATATAAATTGTACATGTAGAGTTTAATGAAAAGTTTTTGAATTGCAACAACAACAATAAACAGACAACTCATTAACAGTCATCTTTAATACTATGAAAACCCTCTAGTAATATTAAGGAAAGGATGGATTAAAATATGCCAAGAAACTTGATCTCTGTTACTACTGAGCAGTGCCTGTACTGTGTTAATATGCAGTCCCTACACACTTGGCATACTTGGGTATGCACACAGATTAAGAAGAGGTATCATTTCTGCAGATAACTTCTGCATCTATTGCTGCTGTGAGGGATCTTTGGGTTTTATCAACAGAAAAATAAAAGTTAAATTTCATGTGCATTGTGTTTGTGTGTTTTTCTTCTGATTTTCTGTTTTGAGTACTGTTTTCAGACTGCTGTAATTGGGTGTTTATAATCTCTAGGGCATAACATAAACACCTTGTGTGTGTGGGCATCCAGAGAGGAAAACTTTAAAGTCTCTTGTTAGTTTGTTCTCCTGATTGCTTATGGATCTTCCCTTTTCTACCCCAATGTTTTGTGATTTGTTGGAGAAGAAAATCAGAATGCTATAAAGTATCTATAATACCTCGAACCTTCTGGATTGACCTCCTGCATTTTTGAGACCTCTCTACTCTCAGCTCCATAAACTTCCATGATGCATATTATTCCAAGTCAGATGTTATCTTTTAATTGTTTGAAGCAAGTATCTCAAGTAATGAGATGTTGAATTTCTGTAATTCCTTGTTTAAAGAACTTGTAGGCTTGTCAGCTCCTCAGAAAAATGTGCCTGGAGTTATGAACTGAGATGAAGGTAGGAGAAAATGTTTCAGTTCTGAATGTAAAAAGACTTTTTTTTTTACACAGAGGTAGGCTGGACTGCAAATTGAAAATATATGCAAAAATATATTTGATATAGAGGACTGATAACACCTGAGCTGGAAATAAAAACCCATTTTCAGTTTTATTTTAAAATCAAAGTAATTTCCATGATGTGGCTTACGCAGTGGCTGTTTATAAACTGAATTTCAACGTAAGGCTTGTAACACTGAACCAAAGACTGACCGAAGTTAATGTGATTTCATAACCTAAAAACCCCAGTAATTTATCTGCCTCATGTTTTCATTGCAGTTACAGGCTTGACGGATTTTAAAACAAAAAGGTGATGGAACTAACTTTGTTTCTGATTTCCAATTTCAACTGTGATCTAGCAGTCAATATCCAAACAAGCTGGAAAAAGTACTTTGTCCAAGCTGATATCCCACCTTAGGCATGCATAGTCTGAGAGAACTGAACTTACTCAGAAACTAAAAGAAGCAACTTCAGTGTTTCACTGCAAAATTATTTTCCTGTCTTCTGATCATTTCTTCTGGAGGCTGATGCTGGATGCAAAAAAAATGTGTTTCTATCTTAATTTAAAAGCAAAAAAGCTAATTTGAAAAAGCAAAGTTTCTCTGTATCTGCAGCTGCCTTCGTTTGGTATAAACTGATGAAACGTGGTGCTCCTGTCACCATCTTGTCCTCATTTATGAGGCACTTGCATGTGCTGGCATCCACTGGTGTTTGATCATGGATGGAGTTCAGTAAGCTGGCAGAAACCAATACGGGTCAGGTTTTTGGAGTCTATTTTCATTTAATTAAGTGAACTCAAAAAGCGAAGTGCATGGTGAAAGGAAATGCCTTGGTGCAAGGAAAGGGTGAGAGCATGGTAGGCAGACGAACTAATTGGCATTGTGGAATCCCAAGATAGGGAGCAGTCTGGGTTTCTGTGATCCTTTGTCTTGTAAAATCCTGATTAGAAGCTGGTGTTTGAGAAGAGCCTGAGTTGCAGTGCTCTCTTTTATAGGGAAGTTGTCCTTTGCCTGGAGGGTCTGAGGCCAAGGCAGCACACTCAACAAAAGGCGTTTGAAATTCAGCGGTGTGCCTCAGGATAAAATTGGTAGCTAGTTTTAATCGTAAAAAAAACAAACCAAAAAAACTGCAACTAAAGTTCCAGGGAAGCCTTTTAAAATTAAGTTAACACTGAATTTGAGTTTTGATGTGCTGCTATTTCTTGTTGTTTTAGAGACACATCTTGGGTCTAGAGTGACTACATCTTGAAAAGTGAAACGAACTCTGCATCCCTCACCTTTGTTTGTTGGGTTTTGTTGTGGGTTTTTTGTTTTGCTTTGGTTTTTTAAGTAAATTGGATGTTTTATTGGTAACAAAGGCTTAAAAGGTTTAAAATAAAGTCTTCTGCTCAGACACATGCTAATCATTTCTTCCCCACTCCTCAAAGAAAAGTGAAGGAACCTCATTGCACATTGCAAGACTTCAGAAACTGGATCTACTAATTCCAAACTGAACAATCCTCAGATACCTATATATCCTTTGTATCTGTTTAATTGCATAGTTTGTTGTATTGTCAAATCTTGCCTATATGGAAAGGCTTCTGTTAGTATAAAAGCTGGAGTAAGAAGGATACATTCCAGGATTGCTGGGCATTCATGTTCAGTCTTAAACCTTGCATTGAAATGATGTCTCCTGTTGAGAAATGGTGATATTTAAACAGTCATTTTTCTCCCTCTAAAGTAAATCCTTCCTCCTCTCTTTTCACCATTTTTTTTTTTTTAATAATATATTTTCCTGTCTGGTTAATCTGATTTGATGGCATAGAAGGCAAACTTGGTTATCTTAAGAGTTACAGAGGTTTTTGTATCAAGTTACCGGGGTTTTTCCATCATATCATCTGTTTTAGGCACTCAGATGTATGTTCTTCCATGCTTCTTTCTGATTTCTCCTTGGCTATCTAGAAAATGGATCTGTAGAGAAGGGGAAAAAAACCCAAAGCACCTCACCACCACCACCAGAAAGCCAAGAGCAGCACAAGACTTTTGAGTTGTATACTTCCAAAGGTGAGTAAAACCACCTGTACCTGGTTCTTATCTAATCGCAGCTCCGCTTCTCTGCCGAGCAGTACAGTAGCATTGTCTGAATAAAATCTAATCTGTTGGAGACTGGCTGGCTAACAGCAGGGAAATAAGTCATCAGGCCTTTCACCTACTTCAAGTGTCTGTAAGTAAAAGGCACAACTTGGTGATTTATTGTACTACTGGCATTGCAGTAGCGCCTAGAAGTCCCGGGCTCCATCGGGATCCTATTGTATTTTGCAGTGTACAAAACACGGAACAAATAGTTTGGCTCCAGTGAGCTTCAGTCTATTGCTAAGAAATTGTAGGTTTGGGGGCTGGTATTGGAAGGTAAGTGTGTCTGAGAAGTGGGGGTGGTGGGGAAAAAAAAAAAGGTAGAAAATGAAATAAGACTTTGCAGTTTACTCTGCAATTTCATTTGGGGCAATTTATTTTCTTTTTTTTTTTTCCTCTGAGGAGTACAACAGTGAGCACGAGCAGACAGCTTGAGATGCAAATACCCACCCTGGTATTTGTATTAAAACTCGTTATCTTTTTGGCAGGCTCCTGACTGCAGTCTTGGTGAAGCTGAGAGCCTGCAGTAGCCGTGCTTTTTTTCAGTCATCTCCATGATAAATGTGGAGTCCCTAAGAAATCGCATTTGTGTTGCTGTTTTGTGAAAGTATTAAGTGAGTGTAACGTGTCTGAGCTGCCACTGTGGGTCACACTGCAATTTAACTGTGTACAGCAACAGCTTTAGAGAAATGTGAGGACATATGCAAATGAAATAGCAAGAGGCATTCTAATTAGACAAGCAGAATGAAACTAGGTAAGTAGGGGGAAAAAAAAAAGGATCATGATGGCAAAGGATTGCAGCTACTTATAAAAAGTGATGGTTCTGCCTTTAGAGTTTTTGCAATCTATTAAGCATTGTCAGATAGGTTTATTGCTTCATCCTAGGGGCCCCCCAAAGTTTTCACATGGTGGACAGGGGATATATGTCTCATCTAGTGATTCATCAGTGGCTGGTACGTTTGCTCCCCTCCATCAAAAGTATCTTTGAAAAGCACCTGGTCCCCTTGGAGAGCATCGCTGTTAGCGTGTGGCAGTCCTTGAATCGGCACCAGCCCCTTCGCAGTGGAAACACGTACTGTCACCTTCAGCCTTGGATGTGATTTCAAAACTTAAAGAATTTGTTTCAGCTTTTATATACCCTTGTCAATATCTAATGACAGAGAAGGCATATTTTGAAAAATGAGTTAGCTGCCTCCAAACAAGCTGATCCCCAAGGTGGAGAAAAGCTCATGGCTTCTAAAGGATTTTATTTCCTGGATGTTGTTCTGCAGCAGACACCCCATCTGCAGATCCTGAAGATAAGCTTTGGGTTAAGCCCAGCTTGGTGGGGGCTGCTACCTGGAAGAGGGACCGTTAACAACCCGTAAAAGTGGGAATGTTCTCTGGGTGAGCAATAGTGCTCTGGCATTGGCAGCTTTTACTTTTGTTTTGCAGGTGCAGTAATCTTTGCGTTAACCTCGCGCTGCAGAACAAAACGTGAACCTGTCTGTGTAGCAAGCCAGACAGAAATTATGGGAAATGACTTCGCTGGGAGCAAGGGAGGCCAGGGTAAAAAATTGTCAGGGGGGATAAAATAGGATAAAATAGGCCTAAAATGACTAGTGCACACTTATGCACCAAAGTTTGAAGGTAGCTTAGTATCTGATAGCTCAACTTAATGATAAATCTTAATTACTTGGCAGTTCAATTCCCTTCGTCCCCCTAAGATACAAACTATTTAAAACAAGGCTGGGATTCCTCAGTTACTGTGGTGTTAAGGTCTCTGCTAAAGCCTGTTGAGTCAGTTTTAACCGTAAGAGCTTTTTAAAAGGACAATCTAAAGTCAATCCCACAGAAACTAAGGCACCCACAGATTAGTAATGTTTATGCTGCTTCAAAAGATGAATAACAACAAAATTTTCATTCTACTGCAGCACTTGAGTGAGAAACAAAGAACAACGTAGACAAAGTGTTAGATAGTGATGAGGAATCGCATGCTGTAACAAAACAAAACCAAAACTTCTGTTCATCTTTCAGGGCTCCATGTACAGGAAGAAATCAGTCCGTGCAGTGACATAGTCACTTCAGAGAACGTGCCGCAATAAGGTACCTGGCCTGTGAGCAACATGATTTAAATCAATACATTCCATCCGGGAAAGTTATTGGGTTAAATTACACTACTAGAAAATTCAACTCAAAACCTATGAGGAGTGTATCCCCTCAGTCTTCATCAGAGATATTCTCATGCCTATGACTTCAAAAGAAATCATGTGTTAGCACTGCACTGAAAATTGTTGCTTACCAAATTATTACATTATGATTAATCAAATTATGATTACAAATTATTAATCATTCCCTTATAAGATCCCATGTATTTCTTCATGTGCATTTTTTTTTTCTAGAGCATTTGGGTTATTGTGTGGTGGTGGTAATAGGTAATATATCAAATTGAGTTTTCTTTGGTAAAGAACTTAAAAGGATTTTATTCACTCTAAAACAGGAACTTTAATAATATTTTATTAAACAGTTTAGGATTGTGGGCATGTTCTGGGAATAATTTACCATCGCAGTCAAGTTTACTCCTTTACATTACTTAGGATCCGTTATAATTCTTCAAAATAGGGTTTAAGTAGGATTTAAAGCTACATAATTCCTAAAGTCATCTTCTGCAAAGGCAGATTTCACCCTTAAAGCACTGTTCTGTTTAGGTTTTCTAACTTCTAGTCTAAGGTCTTGCCTTAAATTTTATTCTGGTCAATGCTTCAGTGGCTTATAAAAAAAATAAAAATAGGCTGTGTGACTTAGAAAACAACAAGAATTTTAATTTTTATGGAGGGTCTCGGCAGGGCAGCAGCTGCTCCCCTTATGGCGAGCAGGGCTGGGCCAGCACTGGCCCCGGTAAGGGCTGTGGGAGAGCTGGTGCCATGCCTGGCCCTCACCTGGCCTGCTCCTCGCTGCTTCTCAGCTGGGGAAATATGCCAAAAAGCCTAATCATAGAATGGTTTGGGTTGGAAAGAACATTAAAGATGATCCAGTTCCAACCCCTCTGCTGTGGATGGGGTCACCAACCTCTAGATCAGGCTGCCCAGGGCCCCATCCAACCTGGCCTTGAATGCCTCCAGGGATGGGGCATCCACAGCTTCTCTGGGCAACCTGCTCCAGTGCCTCACCACCCTCTGGGTGAAAAATTTCCTCCTAATATCCAGCCTAAATCTCCCATCTATTAGTTTGAAACCATTTCCTCTTGTCCTGTCACTCTTGCCCATGTACAAAATCTCTCTCCCTCCTGTTTCTAAGCTCCCTTCAAGTACTGGAAGGCTGCAACGAGGTCTCGCCAGAGCCTTCTCTTCTCCAAGCTCAACAAGCCCAGCTCCCTCAACCTTTCTTCCTAAGAGAGGTGCTCCAGCCCCCTGATCATCTTCTTGGCTCTCCTTTGGCCCCTCTCCAACAGCTCCACATCTTCCTTGTGTTGGGAGCTCCAGGCATGGACACAAGACTCCAGATGGAGCCTCACAAGGGCAGAGCAGAGGGGACAATCCCCTCCCTCACCCTGCTGCCCACCCCTCTTCTGACACAGCCCAAGGCACAGTTGGCCTTTGGACTGCTGTCGCCTGCTGCTGGCTCATGTCAAAGCTTCTTGTCCACCAGGATCCCCCAGCCCTTCTCAGCAGGGCTGTTCTCCATGAGTTCTTCTCCCTGTCTGTACACAGACCTGGGATTGCCCTGACAAGAGGGGGCAAGCAGATTGATCCTAGGACAGGAGTTTGGAAGATGGAGACTTGAAATATCTCCGCTAAGGAAAAAAAAATACCTGAAGTGATGCTGGGAAAAGAAATGGAAAGATTGAAACCAGGCAAGGCTTGAGAGGAAAAGCCAAACTATTGCAGTGTTTCAAAGGAAGAAAAAAAAAAAGTGCTTTGTTGCTCTGCTTTTACTAGAAATCTTTTGTCCTTTTTTTCCAGAAGAGAAGTTCTGCTGGCACTGCGAGTCGCCAGTGTTGCAGTACAAAGCACACTCCGTGCTACCAGTCATCTTCTGAATGCTGTGCAGCCTCTGAGGGCTGCTTCTGCTCCCATTATTTTTGGTTAGTGAAGTGAGACTATTTGCAGAGTGAGTATAAGCAGTTTGCTATTTTTCTTTGCCAGTTGTGAAGAAAAGGTCACTTCTTCTTATCTGGATTGGTTCCAATCTGTTTTGTAAAAGTATGCCTAGAAAATAATTCCTTCCCCCCCCGACCCCTGCTATTCTGGTTCCTACGACTCCATCGCTGTCCCTGAGCGCAGGCCAGAGAGAGTGACACAAATGAAACGTGCAGTCTCTTTAGCCCCAACAGTTGTTAGAACAACATGGTTTTGACTTGATGTCTTTCCCCTGCCAAGATCAACCAGGGAGAAGACAAGAGGCAACTGTATGTGTCTATATACCTACAGCAAAGCTTTACTATAGCTCAGGTCTGGGCTAATCCTGTCTTCCTTGTGCTCACTGAGGTGGGGGGAAAGAAGAAAAATGTTGGCCTAAAAGCAGTAATTTGGTGAAATTTAAAAATCAGGCATGTAAATAGTGGGGACCTGAAGATTTAAAATCATCTGTGCTCAAGAAGGACTGAGGACCCTAGAAATAGGCATCTTCCAGCCACCACCTCCACTTCTCCCCATCACTTTTTCAACTGCTAATTCCCTTCTAAAGATGCTAACACTGTGTTACCTAGTTACTAAAAATATTATTCTCTTGCATACAGGGAATTCTGTTCCTGATGCACTGATTTTTTTTTTAATGCACATAATCATTCATCACTGCAAAAATGAGGTCATTTTAATACCATGCTGTGTGCTTGTCCTATACCTTGTGAGCAGTACAAAGTTCTCCCCAAAGTTGAATTTACTGACATACAGTAAAGCTTTGCTGTGGGTAGACAGACACATACGACTGTCGCTTACGGGGTCTGGGCCAGAGGAAGCCAACGGTGAGAGGTCTCAGCTGGTGTTAGGACCTGAGTGCTGCTGTGACATCCCCGGTAAGACACGGTGATTGCATGGAGCACTGTGAGTGAGCTGAGCTGAAGGTGTAACAGGCTCGTTTCTGGTGGTGGCTGCAGGTTAGAAGTGTCCAAATGAAAACATGTAAAACCAAAACTGTAAAGAGAGCAGCAGCACGTAGATGGTGGTGGAGGGTCCTAACTGCCAACAGAGATGGGTGTTCAGTTTTGTTCATTATTTCCTCAGGGCAGTAAGGGGAAGAGGACACAGGCTGGCTGAGGGCACAGGTCTGGTGCCGGTGTATGGCTTTTATACAAGCCAGGCACCACTGGAGGTGTTTTGTGAGCCACGGAAACGGCTCTTTAAAAGCAAAACGCCTTTGCGGGGAGTTTGTGATGCGGTGGCACCGGCTTTGGTAACGGGAGAGTGAAATGTTTGAGGTCTGTGAGTGAGGGGCAGTGCTCCGGGACCGGGGTGTGGTGCCGGCTGGGACCCCGCACGGGGCACGGGACC
>NW_010324145.1:0-14674 GCF_000700745.2 Antrostomus carolinensis
TTTGATTCACTGTTGTAGACCATAGGCCCTTACAAATTATGAGTTTCAAGACTGAAAGGTGTTCTACAAAGTCAATTTATCTACGGTCACAACCACCAACCATTGTTTCTCCAGTAGTTCTTGCTTCACATAATCTCACAAAGTACAACTTCTTGTTTGAACCAATGGTAAAAAGCTAATTTGACCGATCATCTGGAGAACAAACCACATGTGATACAAGACAGAGTTGGTCCATAGCAGTGCCTGTGCCACTTTATTTCTCTCGGAGTAACAGGGCTTTTCTGTGTCCCACTGAACCGGAGATGTTATATCTGTCCCCTAAGCTGTTGACAATTGCCTTTGAACTTGCTGCTTTGCCAGAGTCTGAGCTGGTTGCCCACATCTACTCTCACCCACTGAAAGCAGATCCATTCTGTTGACCTCTGTTTCACTGCAGGATCCCAACTCCCCAAACAGTCCCACTATGATCATGTTAATAACCTCCTCTGGGCTGTGATCAACCTACCTCCTTCAGTCAGAAAATCTGAGAGTATTTGTGAGAATACATAACTCCAGGGTACGCCCACTGAGGACAGTTTAGCTTTCCATACATTAAAAAGTGACATCCCCACTGTACGGTTTGCATGTTTTCACATTGGACTAGTTCCAGTAAGGTCTCAGCAACTAAATGTCCATCAGTGACTAATACCTCAGATATGCCTCAACTCTTTGGACTTCCCTGGAGAATGGCTGACCCTGGCTTCTGGCTTTAGACCCAGTCCAGACCTTGATTTGCTGACTTGTGTTCCTGGCTTGATCTTCAGCCTGCTTCATCACTATGAGCTTTTCTGGGAATTTGGATTGTCTGTTGAGCCCGGATGCCATCCCCCAGCTTGTCCTGCTCCCTGGTTGGAGGTGGTGCGACAAGATCTGGATGGTGAGACCCTGTCCTGCTAGCCCAGGCAGGCCCCCAGCTCCTGGCTACCCAAGCCTTAGGAAGCAGTCTGTCCTTGCTGCACTCCTTACCAGACCTAAAGCACTGATGTAAATACACCCGAGTGTGGATGTTAACTGAGGACTAGGACTTTTTCCCCTGGAACAGACCAAACAGTATGGAGGTACCATACACTGTCCATCCAGCCAAGCACCTGCTTCATAGCCAGCTCAGTGAACAGAAACACAAACCATGCTAACCAAAGGTGGAAGAAATTATGCTGTTGAGTTCCCACATTTGAGCCTACAGGAAGATCACAAAGTCTTCTCCCACATCCAAATTTGACATTACAGTTCATAATTTAGCCCTGGTGCTTTTGGTCATCCGGGGGCTCTGCATTTTCCCTGAAGAGGACAGGAATCCCAGAACAGCCCACTGCACTGGAAAGGAGACTGTGGGTAACTCAGCCATATGAAGGATGTGTAGATATGGTACTTGGGGACAAGCTTTAGTGGTGAACTTGGCAATGCTAGGTTTACGGTTGGACTAGATGATCCTAATGGACTTTTCCAACCAAACTGTTCTATGATTCTATGAAGAGGATTTGCCTTCAGATAACAGTAAAAGCATTAGAGGTAGGCATTATAATGCTGTAGGTCAGTGCTCATGGTATTGCATGACAGCTGTGAGAGTGGTTGAATATACACTGCATGAGTTGCAGGTGACAAAGAAAAATGAGCATCATCTGTTGCTGTGTTAACTTCCGTAGCAGGGCACATCCCAGGTGCTACTGTTCCTTCAGTGTCTACCGGAACAACCAATGCATGTGGGGTTGACATCACGTTGGAAACAACCCATCCACATGGGATCACTTTGGAAACAACCTGTCCACATGGGATCATGTTCTGTGATGGCATTTTGTGAGTGAGGGAATGCTTGTCTCTAACTATAGAGCAAGAAAGGTCTGTCTGGAAAAACTCTCTCAAAGGTAATCAGAGTGCTGAGATGACCAAATATATCATTTTATATTATGGGATGTAAGTTGCATTACACCTGTGTGTATTGGCTAGACTACCAGGCATAGTTCTGCTTGATTTTTGCAGAATATAAAGGATATAACAAAAAAGGGTAAGCAAGAAATCTCCACTTTCCTCACAAAAATTTTTCATTATTATATTAATCTATTCTGTCTGAAAGAATATTAATTGACACTAACTAGAGAATATAAAGGTTGAGTATAAAACCCACAAGGTACAGACCTTCCTGTGGCTTATTTTAATGACTCCCAGCAGGTGAGATGACTGCAATTTAAAAACAAACAGAATAGACAAAATGAATCCTGTTTGTGTTCAAGGGAAATGAGCCTTAAAACAAGAGGGGGTTTAAGGTTTAAAAAGGGATGCCTATTCAGGCAGTATTTCAGGGAAGGAAAAGATGGTCTTAGAGTCAGTGATTCTTTGCTTACAGACTTGATGGCAGTGAGATGAAATGCTGCAGAAAAGCTTTTAGTAAATATTAATCTGCATTTTTAGCAGAGCAATGTCCACTTCTGGACAAAATTGATTGTTTTCCAAGAATGCTATAATAATATTGTTTACTGGCAGAAACAGTTCACATTAAGGGAATCTGGGAGATAATTCATAGAAAGTGAACTTTCAGTTTTGTAATTACAGGAATACTCTCTGGAAGCATAATTCCACAAGTTGTGTTCATCTACTCAGACACTGAGTCAACACTTTTGCAACATCGTCATTATAAATAGTTCACAAACAAGCCATAAATCCAAAATTATTTAAGTTAATCACAGAACGAACATATAAATGGTACCACCATATCCTTCCTGTAACAGATCCACAGGCAGAAAAAAAAAAATTACTTTGTTTTGTTACTAGAGTACTTATTCCTGTTAAACTTCATCCAAAACGTCTTACATAGATCACATAACAAAACTGTAAAGCAACTATTCCTTAGACTGAGAGAACGTCTAAAAAGTCCTTTTCTCTCAAAGAAAATACCCAAGGCTATAGAATAGCACCTTTTCTAGAAAAACAGACAGAAAACCCCCATCTCAAAGTAATTTTGGGCTGTTATACCAAAAGGAGACTGAGGGTAGACCTTATCGCTCTCTACAACTACCTGAAAGGAGTTCGTAGCGAGGTGGGAGTCAGTCTCTTCTGAGAGAGTTCCAGCCAGATAGAGCATTCACCAGGTCTAATCTGAAACCCACTGAAGGCAATGGAAGAAGTGATCTCCGTGCCAGTGTGGGGTAGATGAAGCTGATTCAGAGTAAACTGCATGCTGCTCCCCTTGCTCTGGGTAGCTGAGTTGACCTTTTTAAGCCTGCAGCAGAACCAGAAACCCTAGTTAAATCATAACCTTGATCCCTGAGCTATCTCCATCCCCAAGGTCCATTTTATGTCTTTTCAGCAGTAAATGTCTTGCTTGGGTTTTATATTGTTTTCCTCCTGGCGACAATAGCTTCTCAGCCACGTAAAAGCCCCAGTAGCTATTTAGCACGAGTCAGTAAACAGAACAGCACGTACCAGCTCTTTGTGCCTCAGTTCTCTCCCGGCTGAACACGAACATGAGAAGAACCAGGAGATGGGGCACACAACACCTTCTTGTAATGGACATATCTCCTTTCTCACATCAGCTTTTCTTTTTCTTCGTGGTGAGAAAGTCACTGCAAATCCAATCCGTAGCCTAGAAAGAAGATAAAGAGCAAGTGTTATCTCATAGAAACACAAATAGAGATACTGATGCAAGTCATGGGAGCAACATTCTGGGGAGTTGTCTCTTCTGCCTGTCATTTTACTTGATTAGACATAAACTGCAGAGACAGAGAGGCCGGAGTTCATCTACTTTTCAAAAGCTATAGCCTTTCACTGGCTCTATTCACTGTGCAGCAGCCTGAATGGAAAAAGGAGAGAGATTACCAGATTATTATACTTTAATTGAGCCCACTGCCAACTACACAATCAACGCATTGGAGTGGAAACCATTCCTGACCTGGCCCTCCCACGCATTCATCATTAGGTGATAAACAACACAGAGCCAAGATACAAACCCCTGCAAATCAAACACAACTGGTTGCCACTTCACCCATCACTGCTTTCAGTTCCTGAGCCTCAGGAATGACAAATGCTAAAAATATGTGGCTGTTTTCATATAAGTATTTGTTGCTATCGGTCCCTCTCTATAGGAGTAAACTCAGCAGCTTCAAAACACATCTTTCAACTGTTTAGTTTAAAGGAGTACAAAAGCTCAGGTGGATGTTCTTCAGTTTAAGGTCATTGGTTTGAGTTTACCTTGACTGAAGCCACTGAAGTCAGCTGGTATTGCAACAAGCCAGGCAATGTTAAAAGTTTAGCTATGTTTTCTACCACTAGACAAACTCATTTAAAAAAAAAAAAATAATTATTTTCTTATTAATGTTTTTTATTATTTTTTATTAAACAGACTATAAAATCATTGCAGTTCTATTCTATATACTATGTACACACACACACAGGAAAACAGTTTCCACTCTGCAGCTCTTTCCTGCTTAAGAATCATTTTGGAAAACTTTTCCCAGCTCCTGAATCCATCTTTTCCTCTTTAACACACAGATTTCTTTGTTCATTTTCTCAGGGAATTTTGGCTTCCTCTGTCTTTTAACATGCACATCAGCCTCTTGCTGTTGATAGCCGGCTAAAAGAGGCATGAAGGGGACACTGTACATTGCAGATCACTGCTGTGGGGTTGATTATGCATTCTAGGATATTTCTTTTCAAAGCAATAGGGTTCTGTGGGGACCACAGATGAAAAGAATGGTGGTGTCAGCATTTGTTCAAAACCAGTCTTGATCAGTCAAATGTTTGGCCTATCTCATGTGTCTCAGAAATAAAGTGCACATCATTCTGATTTATGAAATAAAAAAGGAGAAAATCTCATGTAGTTGTTGAGAGGTAGCTGTAAATCCTTATTCCCAGGACAAAATACAGGCTCCTATATTTTCATAAGTCCATATCATATGAAGACAAGGAGAAAGCAATACACCTAATAAACCTTGCACTCTGAAAAAAAAAACAAAAAACCAACAACAAACAACAACAACAACAAAAAACACAGAAAATAAAATTGTAAGTTATCTGCCAGCAGTGGAACACAAATGCAAGAAAAAAAAAAGGGACAGGGGGAAAAAGAGAGCATGTTTATTTAAGTACAATCCCTAAATCCAGAGGGCACAAGCAGGTGCTGTAGTTTACACCTCAGCCAGACGATGTCCCTACGAGACAGTGAGGTGCTGAGGTTTGAGCAAGATGGAAAAGGTTGCAAGGTAAAAAGGGCATGAAAATATCACCATGCTCTATAGTAGTTAGAATTTCCTTTTACTGAAGTACATTACTGAAATACCAATCAGATAGCCGTCTGCAGAGGGATCAGAATGAGCAATACTTAAAATAGCTATGGGAGCCTTCAGCCCAAGGTTTTGTTTTCCCTCCCATGTATTTTTTTAGGAAACGTTGGTTTCTGGCACTGGTGTTGGGAGAGCAGGTTAGAGGCGGCAGCAAGAGATGGGAAACCAGATCTGCCGTGCGGCGTTCTGCGCTTCCAGTGCTGAGAGCTCAAAACGTCCTTTTGCTGTGTCTGGGCTTGCATGACTGTAAAGTTTTATAAATACATTATTAAAAACAGTCTTTGCCAGCTGCTCACCCTCATGAGACCAGGATAAAAGGAGCAGAGCACCAGCTGGTGTCAGTCAGCAAAACGGCAACGGGATGGACCGATGCTGGCTCCATAAGCAGCGGACACGGTGTGACAGGGAGCTTGGTGGATGTTGCTGACTGGGTATATGGGTGACTTCCACCCCAGCAGAAGGACTACCTATGTGACCAGGTCTGACAGCTGCGTAGGCATCATTCTTCACTCTTTGACAAAACACTTCAAGAGCTCATTGCTGCATTATGAATGCTGGAAGGTGTCTCAGAACAATCATTTAGGCTAAAAATAGTGGGGGAAAAAACCCAAATCAAATCAGAACATCTGCTTAAAATCTATAATCATAACCTGTGGTGGCTTTAATACACATTCGTGGTTCAATATTATTCTTGCATTCAGGTCAAAATGCATAATTTTATCCATTTTTATAGCATGAAGAATTGAACCAAGCCTCTTAAATTGCAACTACTTTATGTATGGATATATCAGTGAGAGATAACTGCCCCATTCACATCAACAGGATTCATGTTGTAGCACTAAAGTCTTCAGGGGTACTAGAGGAAAGGTTGGAGATAAAGCATTTTTAGTGGTGGGTTTTCCACACTGGTTTCTTTCCCACCTCGGTCTGTCAGTCTGAGACTGAGCCCAATTTGAGATTACAGCAGTTGATCAACATTTTTTTTTTCCCTTCCAGAAGAAAAGGTCAAAAAAAGTAGCCAAAAGCGGGACAGTTTAGGTTTCAAAGTGATCCAAGAATAAGAAATTCTATTTAATTGAGCCTATTTACAAATGGCCAATGTGGATTTTTTTTAAATACTTTTCTTTTTAGTTCAGCCTATCATATGGGAATAATTTTCTTCAAAGTGGCCTAAATCAATGTACATCCTTTAAAAATACCTCCTTTTTTTGTTTTTATCTCGCAAACACCACTTTGGGATTCCGTTGTGACAAATTTAGATGTATTAAGTGATATTGCAAAAACAACTGACAAATCCTATCAACGTCTGAGCTTATTACCAAACTATGGACTCTGTGTCCATATAGGTCCCATTTTTAATAGTTTAAAGGGAATAAAAAGAGGAGAATAATTCTGGCTACATGCAAATATAGTGTGGGAATGTCATCCAGGCTGAAAAGCGTGCTGGTAAATGTTAAAGCGAGCTCTCTACACTTAAAATACAGGCATAATACTAAGCTATTCATACAGCCTCACAGCTGAACAAACAATATGCAGAAGATAGACACAAGCTCTATATAACCTTCACCTTCAGTATGGCTTTTTCAGGGGGGGTTGGTATAGAGTTTTGTGTCAGAGAGCATCCATGGTAAGGCCTCTCTACTTCAGAATAATAAGTAAACACTCTTTGGGAAAGGTATACTCATAAAAACTAGCATTAAAAAAAAAGGTGGCTGAAGGAGAACTAAGTCTTCTCGTCTCAAAAATATTTTAATACTTTGCTCACTCTTGGGCTTCACTTGCATTTTTGGGGATGCTGCTTTGTCTTCTCAAGCTTTATCCATTGAGGATGGCAACACAGCTAGAGCTCTGCTATCCAAAGCACCAAATACACATCCAGAACCGAACCGCATAGCTGGCTGCATGTTGTCATGGGGTTTATTCCCGATTGAAGCAAAGTCAAAGAATATCCTGACATCAGTTTATTTAGAAAATGAAACCTCTGTCCATTGTGAATAAGACGACGGTGTTTTCTAACTTGTTCTCTCTGCTTTTGTCTTGCCAGAGTCAGATGCTGAAGAGACATACAAGGACTTTGTTCTAACCCCACTTCTCAGATAATGCTGTCACATCATTGTAATTCAGCGGACAAGGAGGAAAAAATTTCTGTGAACAGGAGCAAAACTGTTTGCTTAGAAATGGCATCTTCAGAAAATGAAGGGAAAAGAAAGGGCAGATACAAAGAATGTGGCAGAGAAAAAAACTTCATGCCATTTCTAGGACAAGTGATTTAAGCTCAAGTACTGGATATACCCTATCTTAACCTCTCCAGAGGTTGCTCTTCTGTCCTGCTTTGAGAGATGCCACCAACACAAAAACCCACATGAGTTACAGATTAGAGTTAGAGACGAAAAAAGAGAACACTTCCTGTGATCTCTTTCATCCTTCGGAGGAGTGATTCAGTTTTAAAACTGTATTAATAAAACAAAACAAAATGAAAGAAAACTGGAGTCAATAGTAAAATGAGCATTTCAGCAGTGTGATCTAATAAAACTGCTTTTACCCCATGCGAGCAAAAGTTCAAAGACCCTACAGGGACAGTGCAAAGAGCAGTGATTCAAGGCTGAATGTAAAAAGCATGTCCAGTTATGGACTTTAGCCTGCACATTAACATATCTGAGCTTTTACTTACATTTTTCTAAATTATACCACTGGACTGTTCATCTTACTGTTAAATTCAAGGGGGGGCTGATACTATTATTATACTTAAATTCATCCATTCGTCTTCTGCCACTGAACATTGCCATACATCATATAAATGTTCTAAATATGCTGGCATTCATAATGTGATTTTAAATGTCTTTAGTATGGTCCTCTGAAGAAGAGGTTAGCCTGGAGTGAAAAAGATAGTGCCCAATTATACAGTTTCCACACCAAAAAAAACCCAAAAAACAACAAAAAAAAACCAACCCAGAACACTAATACATCTGACATCTTAGTAGAGTCAGCTTGTTGGTCGTGCCTCTTCCAACTACTGAACTAAGCAATTTAATTATCTAAATTATTGCTGATATGAGCAAGAAGCCAACCATATACAAGAAAGATGGGACTTTCTTCTCCCTAATCAGCCCATGCAGTCGTATATCTTTGTTCAATGCTTTTTAAAGAAATCATCCAATGGCATTTCTGGAAGATATGCATCTTCTCGGGCCTGATCCAAAGCCAACTGTAGTTAATGAAAAGAGGGCCATTGATTTCAGGGGGCATTATTTCAAAACCCATATGAATAATAGAGCAGAAAATTCTCTGCTAACACCAGAGTTGTTCCTGAGGTACTTTGTTCAACTACAACTGATCCAAAGTCTGCTGAGATCAAGAAGGAGACTGTCAGCAGCTCCACAGTATGTTGGACAGGGACATCCATGCACCCTGCAAGCGAGCAGCTCTCCAATGGCTGCTCTAAGTGCTGGTGAGGCTATGAAGGCTGAGATGTTTCTTCTCTTCTTCTGCAATATCACATCTCAAAAGCAACTTCTACCCCAATCAGGTGCAGAGAGATGGTTAGCACGAATGCTAGCCAAAGTAATCTGTCAACTTTGTAGGAGATGAAATGGCGTGGTGGGAAAGATCAGCAGACTGTTCAAACCCATCAATGTGTTTGCCTTTATTGAACTCTTATTACTGCCCTGAAGTACTTGGTGCTAGAACTACCACGGCCCATGAATGTTTAATATCACTGCTTTTGGAAATAAGTTTGATTGTACAAGAAATAAAGTCTGTACTGAACAATTAGGAGGGAAAAAATAATATATAGTTGTTTCCTAAGTGACAGGTACCTGTCCAGGAAAGAGAACGAGAAAGGAATTGGATGGGAAAAAAATATTGTACAGAGGAGCATAGCCAAGAATCTTAGAAGGTCATAAAATATATTCCAAGCAGGACTGGATTAACTCAGCATGGGCATTTCCTAATTTTTGTGTGCTCCACTTTGCAGCCTTAGATATGTTTTTTTAACCTCTGTGGTGTTGCACATGCATGCACAAAGAAACCTGAGAGAAGGTCAGAATTCCTGATTCCCAATCCCTTAACCTATGCTTGGATCATGCATCCCTCAAATTGACCCCTTTGTAAATGCATCTACCACAGACACTTTAAAACAAGCTCTTCCTGGTTGCCTGCCAAATAGCTGTAGTTCTAAAATACCCCGAGTGCTAGATGAGAACTTTGCAATGTATTTTTGCCTGCTGCAGCCATAGAGTGTCTGCAGGCTAAAACCTTGAAGCAATACCCTCAAGTATAACTTTTCAGTGATTTGTCCAGAGGACTTAACTCCAGATTTAAATTGTTCTCTTGCATGTCAGGCTCAGAAATCTTTCTACTGATTGGCTAAGAAAACACATAACTAACCTGCTATAAAAAGTATCTGTGATAGAATCTCCCAAATCCTACAGTTTCTGGTTAGGGTACTACCAAATCCACACCACCATTCCCAAATTAATTTTGTTACCTTTCCTGTAAATAGGCTACACTCACATGGTGGGACCAGTTGTGTGCTGTCTACATCCCAGCTCCATGATGGGACAAGACATAGGTGTACTCCATCCTGCAGTGCCCCAGCTGCTGTGTCTGGGAGCACAGATGCCACAAGATGATGTCCAAACCTTTTAGATTTGACTAAATGGGTAAACCAAGTCTTAAGGACATGCCATGGAGTGCAACTGTCTCTTGGTCTCTCAACATAACTTATCAGGAGCTAGAAACAAGCTACATCCCTTGATACTGCAGAAAAAGCACATTCTCAAGCAAACTTTGAGAAAGCTACGCCCAACAGTTCTTTGGCTTTGGCATCATCAACCAGCCTGTAAGGAAAATACATACTGCATCTTACAAACACGTGGGTCTGTTGATCAGTCAAGTGGTAACCATGTCTCACTTCAGCTAATAAGGAGTTTGAATTTCAAAAGAAATTCTACATGTCAAGAAATTCTACATGTCCTGTCTCTGTATAAAACACTATTCCACGAGCATCTTGGTTAACCTGACTGAAATAGTTATCAAGGAAAAGACTCACAGGAAGTGTCTCAAGAGTTCACGTAGAGTCCAAGGGATTAGAAGAGCTGATAAGGGGAAGCTTTTCCTATCTAATTTGGGAAAGCAATGCCTGGAAAGTAGTGTTTGCCCAAGAACAAGGTGCTAGCACCTGCAGTGCTCATACCAACAGCTTCTTTCCCCAGGTTTATTTACTAGATGACAAAACCAAGAAGGATATCTTAAGCTTGAAACTGAAGCATCGGTTCAATACTTGCAGATGCATTTTTCTTTAAAGTACCCACTCAGTGCTGCATTTTGCAATAATCATTTTTTCCCCTTAATTTTTACTAACTTTCCTTTGGAAAGCACTAGCCAGAACCTCTTTAGCATGGACTAGTGAATTATGAACAGAACCAGAGTCTCAGAGGTCATTCAACTTGTCATAATCTTATTTAGGAGCTCTCCTCTCCTTCCCCCAAAATATCCCCAAGTATATAATTTGAGTCACGTAGACTGCAAGTCATGTACACAGCACGTTAGTACATCTTATGCCTCTGCAGTGGCTCATCCATTGGGGCACAAATGTATTTGAATCCTGTGGATATTAATACAATGAAATTATTAAATACATAATCATTTATTAATGGTGATGGACTTACTAGGGGGGAACACACACTCCAACCTACATGGCTCAATAACAGCTCCACAACTCACACATCCCAACAATAACTCCATCACACCCTGGCTAAGTTAGAAATCTTTGTCCATGCTCCACTGCCTATTTCTTTTACACTTAACGCAACTCTGATATGTCTCTCATGTTATCACTGCAGCAGGGTTTGCAGGATACATGTGTCCTAGAACTGGAAAGTCCACCACCTGCATGTAATACAAGGCACACTGGCTATTTAGGGTAATAGATAACATTATTCACTGGTCTTCATGGGAATAGGAGCCCTATTCATATATTTAAATTAATACCACTGTTGGCTGCAGAATATCCAGATGAATGAGAAGTGATGTAAGCAAGGCAAAGATCAAAATGATGTCCATAGATGAAGCATACAGATCAAGCTGTAGAAACAGTTTGCTGTGGAGTGGAAAATCCTGAGACTTGTCTCCAGTACTACATGCTGAGACTGTCCTTACTGCTGTATGTGTGGAGCATGTTGATTTATTACAGGGTCACAGAACAGCAGTTCTTTGGCCTAAGTGCTATAACCTGTATGAGGAAAGTCTCACAAATCCCATTTCCTCCCAAGCAGAGGCAGAGCTGTTCCAGTCCACATTAACTATTAGGAAGAAGCTTTTAACATTGAGCCCCTGGAGGCTATTCAATATGAGAGTGCTCTACTCTTACAGACACCATTTCCTGCTTTTTATATCCTCATGGAAGTTCTTCCAGCTCTTGGAATGAAACCTAATATTTTCTTTTTTAGTACAGTAGAGGATTATGTCAGTAAAAAGACCCATATGTCATGGCTTTATATAGTCAGCTAGCAGAGCTGGAGCAAGGAACCAAGACTGGAGTAACAGCCTAAATGTGTTTGGAAAATAGACAACATATTTTCTAACAAAGAGGAGTCTGGTGAACGCATTTCCCAGAACTCCTACTGGGGCCAAGGCAAGGAAGAATTGCTTTGGAATCCTTGTCCTATGCCTTATGATAGTGGCATGGATAAGGATTGCTAGAATCCCTACAAGCTCCAGAAATGAGCTCATGCCAATTGCCTTTCACTCTCAGGGTTATTAAAAGGACTATGCTAATTTCAAATGTTCCATGCACTCACTCACCACTTCCCCGACACTTCTGCTGAACTGTCCAGATGACAGAAAATATCCCAAATACAGGAATACAAATGCCTCCTACTTCCCCTCCACATCTTCCAACAAATTGATGGCCATCTCCTTTCATGAAAGTTTGTACAGAAACAACACTACATTTGATTAAGAGATTTAGTATTGCAAAGCCTTTCCATGGTCTAATTTCCATGGTCTTGGCCTTTGCAAAGAAACCCAGAACTCTGCTGTGGACACCAACACACCAGTAAAAGATCTGTGAGCAGAGGCCATGAAAACAAGAGATACCTGCTGTTACTTGGGGAGGTGCAGATAGCAGGGTTATATCCTCAGCCTTGCCCCTTTCTGAAGCTTTTCCTCTTTGCTCGGAACTTGCAGGAGGCATCGTCCCCTCTGCAGTATCCCCTGCCTGAAACCCACCCAAGTTGGGTATCTCCATGCTCTCTTGTCTACTCAGAATAAGCATTGCCACCTCTCTTAAAACAAACAAACAAACAAACCCACAAGAAAGAATAAGGACAGATGAACAGATAAAGAAATAGGCAGTTTGCATGCAACCCTTTCCCACTAGGTATTCTAGAAAAAGGCCATCTTGTAGCAGCAGGGTCCCAGGGTAGAAAGTAATTCATAGTTAGCTGACATTGCAACACGGCAGTAAAGCATTTTGGGAACTGATGTGAAACACAAAGCAGGACTGGAAGTCATGTAGGATTGCTACTTTTATTTCACGTAATTGCATAACTCAAATCCTTTAAGGCAGAGGCAATTCTAGGAAGACCCAACAACAGAACTCTAAGGTTAGATACCTTAACCAATTTAGGTGTCTGTAGAGCAGGGAGGTTGTATGAAGGATTTGAAATCTTGGAAGTGAGTGCTTCAAGTCATTTTTTGGCTCTAACCTCAAATGCTTATCTCTCTCATGAAAGGAGCTGGGGCTGGGAGGAGAGAGGAGGACTTATCTTCTCTGACCACAGAGATCTGCTTTGTGGATGTCTTCACCATCACCATAGCTTCCTTTAAGATAAAGGAAATAGAGAAGTACAGCCCCTGCACAACCACTGAGTAAGGGGTGGGACAGTGTCATGTCAATAACCCTGACACCGGCTGGAAGGGTTTTGAATCATCTCAACTCACATCCCATCCCCTCCACTCCGCTTCCTTCCTTTTAATTATTTCCATAAGTTTCAGAAACATCAGCAGTCACTCTGTTGCAGAGACCTGAAACTTAAAAACTTACTTGATTCTCTTTCCTTATCTTTTCATATGTAATATCCTGAATTTGTACCTTAAAATAAGAGATAGTTATTGGGTAGGCAAGAGTAGATATCACAGATTTTATCTGATAGTCAGGAGGAGGATATTTTCAAATGAGAAAGAACTCAAAAATTTTCTAAGTTATCATTACTTCCAAAACTGGTGACACCCTTGCAGACTGAATTGTTATCTCAGGAAAAGGGTATTGATCTTTAGGTATAGATCCTTTACAACATATTTTTATCTATGTGCTCTGTTCATGTAGATGGCTAAGGGCTGTGCGATGACATCAGGAAAGCAGTTATTTTCTTGAAAATAAAGACAACTAAAAATAAGAGAGCCAGCATCATATGGCAGGACATAGAATAGTTACCAGAAAAATAATAGCAAATGCAAAATTGGAAACTGGTGGAGGAGACATGGAAAAATCCTAGAAATAGAAAAGAGATACCCACTTAGATAGCACTGTTAGAACTTAAATCAAACTACGTCTGTGCCTTTCTTGACTTTAAAGGTGAGTTTAAGATATTATCTTACACTAGGCTATTTCCTAAGACATTACAGAGCTTTGGCTGGAATTTATCTCATTTAAATTCAGATTGTAAGTGTCTAAATAACATTGTATGTGGTTTTATACTTGAGTTCCTCAGAATGGGTCTCCTTTCCACTTAATGGAGAAAAAAAAAAAGAAAAAAAAGAAAAAAGCCACAGCCAGATTGATTTTATCTCTTTCTAAGGAGGTTGAGTAAAATAATGAACTATATACAAGAAGTACTTATTTTCCCCAGATACAATAAAGGGAATCTACACAAACAGCTAAAATTTAGATATTGATATTTCAACAGATACTGATATTTCAACACATGTCTATCTGGTCAAGGTGACATAAGAAAGTCAGCCAAAATTAGCAATGAATCACAGATGGTAATGGTAATAATAGGAAACTTAAGCAAGTTCGGAGGCAGAGGGTGAAAAGACTTGAGCACAAAGTCTTTGTCTAATGGGGAACAGAAGTAGTAAATCTAGATTTCTAAACAGATACCCATTCCTGAATGATGAAATTGTCTTAGAAAAGCATGTTTGGGTAGAAGGGCCAAAACTGAGCTAGGAAAAGCAATGTCTTTTTGAACTTTTGCACCACTTTACACAAAGAGAGCTCAAGAACATCCTATGCAGGATTTATTCCAGTTTCTAGGTGAATCATAATGGATGTGGGAACTAAAACTATGGGGCATTCATGGAATTTTGGGTTGCCTAAAGGGTCAAGCTTCCTTCATCAACTGGTAAATGAACCTACC
>NW_010324146.1:0-6067 GCF_000700745.2 Antrostomus carolinensis
CTGTGATTCTGTGACCTTGTGTAGACCGTGCTTTTGCCAAGAAAGGTTGGATGGACCGGATCATCCTCGAATCATAGAATCACTCCAGGGATGGTGACTCAACCATTTCCCTAGGTAGCCTGTTCCAGTTGAACATCCCTTGAGGTCCCTTCCAACTGGGTATTCTGTGATTCTATGAAATGATTTAAAAGGGAGGTGTGACCAGGGGTGATCCTCAGCAGATGAATACCAGTGTTAGTCATTTGTCTTTCTTGCAAGCCAAGACAACAGGATGTTCCTGGAGGAAGGATGATGCCCAGCTTTGCCAGTTTTAATGACTTCCACATGTTTCTAGTTCACACTTATATCCTGTACATAAAAAAAAGGTTCTGTGTGATGTTTAATCCTCTGGGTTTACAGAGCTTTTTAATTTTAGGAACTCGTTGCATGCTTCGAGATGTTGAGTTGTGTATCTTGGAGGGGAGTTTTCATGGATTCCTGTGATGTTGCTGGTGAAGGGTCCATGTGTGCTTCCATGCTAGCTGGGGAGCGTGTTACTTCCAGTCCCTTTTCACCTTCATCCTCCAGAAACTCTCTTCTCTAGACTGGCCAAAGTCATCGCTGGTGATCCCCAACCTGATTCCAGCAGCTGGACAGGACAAATGTCATAGATGGGTCTTTGCTTGCCCAGCTTTTGGTAGGAGCAAGCTCAGGAGATGCCAGCAGACCTGGTAGCCTTTCTCTCCTGAACACCAACGTGCTGTGGCATTTCATAGAATCCCAGACTGGTTTGAGTTGGAAGGGACATTAAAGCTCATCCAGTCCCAACCCCCCTGCCAGCAGCAGGGACACTTTCCACTAGACCAGGTTGCTCAAAGCCTCATCCAGCCTGGCCACAAACACTTCCAGGGAGGGTGCATTTGGGGAGACCAGGGGTGAATTTCTGCTGGTGCTGTCTTTTTGTACTCAGTGCAAATTCCCTTGGCTGTCTTTTCAATTTCTTCCATGGAGATGACGCATTTTTCTTGGGACTTTCACTCCTCTGCTGCCTGTTCCCATTGCTCAGCTCCCTTGTCTGTGCTGGTACCACTATCTGAGGGGCCATATGGTGAAGCAGATCAGCAAACAGCAAAAAAAAAGAGGTTATTTTTAACCCAGATCAGGTCACTAATCTGGTTCCCTGCACAGCTCCGTCGCCGTCGTGTCGGTACAAAGGCGAGTGGCAATTTTTGAGGGGAGGAAGGACGGGAAGGTGCTTCCAGCCAGTAATGTCCTTGTGGTTTCCTGCCATGTTTTTTGCCTTCCAAAATTATTTCTTTCCATGCTTTTATTTCCTGCTAGGTATTTTCACAGATGTTTTGGCTTCTAATTCCTCCAGGTGGATCTCATCTGATATTTTTTTTTGCTAATACCTCTGGTTTCTCAAGGTTTGGTGTTGGGGTTTTTTTTTGGGTTTTGGGGTTTTTTTGTTTGTTTTTGTTTTTAATCTGCCCTGAGAAGAACTCAACTCCGCTCCATTCTGGATAATCTGTGTTTATTCATTAACATTTTGCTTTATTCTTCCTTAATTTAGACACTAAATGCGTTAGGCTCTATGAGAAGTGTCTCTGATACCCTTTCTATGGTATCTCCTTGCTCTCAACTCAATACCATACCCTTTATTATTACCTTTAAGTTATAGTCCTTTAATTCTATTACATTTAATTATATATATTTTGTATATTATATATTTAATTCCATTCACTGTGTGGGGAAAACTGTCTAAATTAACTTCCAGAACGAAGCACTGTCCATGCTTTTCCTAATCTCCAATAAATTGTCTGCCATGTTCTCATTAATCCCTCTTTTGTAAAGCTGCAAAGGCTCATGTTAGAATGTTTTACTCACATTTTATTTTATTTAAATAGAGATAAAGGTCAAACAAGGCTCCTGTTACTGTAAGTTTTATTTTATTTTTAGTAGCTGCATATATTTTATTAATACTGAAACTTCCCCGTGTTTCCTTTTGAAGGTTGAGCGTTGTCAGTAGCTCGGTAAATTGTTGCCTTCAATTAATATTAATCTGAGATAATTAAATTGTTGTTTGTTTTCCCTACAAAGTCATTTGTGACTTAGAAACCTCTAAGTGTCTTTGAATATATGGATTGCACAAGAGAGAATAACTAATCCAGAATCAATACTTGAAGAACTGGTATTGAAAAATGGATGAAAACAAGCGGTAAATAACTTCAACTTCTACTTTTGAAGAGTTTTTTCTCCTGGAATTAGAAATATGTTTGTTATAAGGACAAACCTGATGTACAAGGCTATGCAAGCTCCATGTCAACCTCTCCCTGCTGCCCCAAGAGATATTTATTCTCTAATTTCACTCAATTTCTTTCTTGAAGGCCAGAAGATCCCTTTCCATTTTGCTGGGTTTCAATACTCAGAGGGTTAAACACAAACCATTATGGACCAGGATTTACAGGAACATGCCTGGCTCCAGTCAAGCATCGTTAGACCTTGTCCAGTTGAATTTTAGCTCCTAATATTTTTCTCTTCCTTCAAAAATCCCGGTCTTGGTGAAAGTCTTGATGGATGGCCATGAATTTCAAGGGACTCAAGCAGTAGAGAAGGTTTTTGGGATGGAAAATTGGCTCATGAGGAAAGTTTTTGCGCCGTTGTCCAACTGAATAAAGTTATTTTCTCAGTGGAGCATGTTGGATTTTTACTCTCTGGCGTGTCAGACACTTAGTGAATGTTTTAATCTTCATTTGATAAGTAGTCGTGGAGTGTGTTTTTAAATTAATTATGCTAATGCTATTTTATCATAACAATCTGCAATCTAGCAAGGTAGGTTCTTTAATCACCATGTTCTAATTAAATCTTAATCTGTTTGATAATCTGTGTACCCAGCTCGTACCCAGTTTTATAGAAGGAACAAAAGTAATGGGAAAAAAAAGGGAATTAGAGAAGAATAATTGCAATAAGGTCATCATAATGGTGTGGCTGCTATAAAACAACAGCAGCAAACTAAATTTGGGTCATAGGAGAGGAGTATAGAATAAAATGGAAAAAAAAATTGTTATTATTAGATTTATTCAGCTTCCCCAAGAGGCTGAAGTTTCTCCAGCTGCTGTTCCTTTTCCTTTGGTTTTGGTGGAGTTGCACCAATACGCTGTACGGAGGGGATTTGGTGGCATCATAGACTGGTTTGGGTTGGAAGGGACCTTAAAGCTCATCCAGTTCCAACCCCCCTGCCAGCAGCAGGGACACCTTCCACTAGACCACGTTGCTCAAAGCCTCATCCAACCTGGCCACAAACACTTCCAGGGAGGAGCAGCCACAGCTTCTCTGGACAACCTGGGACACTGGCTCACCACCCTCACACCAAACAATTTCTTCCTCACATCTCAGCTCCATCTCCCCTCTGACACTTTCAAGCCATCACCCCTTGTTCTCTCACTCCCTGCCCTTGGCCAAAGTCCCTCCCCAGCCTTCCTGGAGCCCCTTCAGGTACTGGAAGGCATCATGGGATTAATTCCAGACCATGCTCTTGATGAACATAGTTGTGCCAGCAGAACTTTGCAGTATTGTGCTATTTCCCTAAATTTTCCAAATTAATACCTCCTCACATGTCATGTTTTTCCTCTTCAAAAGAAATATATTTGGTTTTTCTCATTCTTTATTTAGTGTCTTCATACTTTTACTTGAAGATCTTGATTGGGACTGACTGCTTTTCTGCAAATATGTCTAAATTTTGTGTGTGTGCAGCATCACTGTGGTTAGAGAACGTGGCAGTCGAGGACTCCAGCTGAAGAGGGGTAGGAGATGATGATACAGCATGAGGCAGGGGAGCACAGTGACACAATTTCTGTTACATTTATGTCTTGCACCTTCTCATGAGTTGAAGTTAAGAGAAAGATCCATGTGAAACTACATTTCTTTTGTGTTCATACCCATTTCACAGAATCACAGGATCACAGTGGTTGGAAAAGACCTTTAAGATCATCGAGTCCAACCATAAACCCAACACTACCAATTCCACCTCTAAACCATGTTCCTCAGCACCACATCTACACGTCTTTTAGATACCACCAGGGAAGGTGACTCTACCACCTCCCTGGGAAGCCTTTTCCAGTGCCTGAGAATCTTTTTGGTGAGGAAGTTTTTCCTCATATCCAATCTAAACCTCCCCTGACACAGTGGTTTCTCTTAAATTCTGACCATTTACAACTGGTTTTTGACTGGTGACCAAGGGCAGTGATGTGTTTGTAGGAAGCTGGGTAACCTCCATCTCTCTGCAGCTCATCATGGCTTCTCTCTGCAGTAGCAGCATCCAAGTTATTATGAACCTAATCGTTTTGACTTCTGGTCAAGAAAAAAAACAGAAAAGGAACCAAAAAAAAACCCCAAAGCCCAAAAAAGGGTGATTCTACTGAATACAAGAAGGTGTCGATGCTGTTGGCAGCTAAAGAAAGATCCCACCTACAAGGTTAATGGGAGGTGGGTACAGAACTTCTCTCTGTCTCTTTAGTAGGTGGAGATGAAGAAAAAGATGAATTTTCTGATAATCCCCCGGCATTAAAGGTTGTTGCAATACTGTCCTCCTGCTAAATCGACGTGGAACCTGGAAACCCTCATGTATTCAGCACACACAGCGGTGTTGGACACGTACAGGAAACCTTTAGTATTTGTTAAGCAGAACTTATTGACCATATGAGTGTCAAGATATAAAAATAATCTCTTGTTAGACACCACCTGGAATATTGCATGCAGTTCTGGAGCCCCCATCACAAGAGAGACCTGGAGCAGATAGAACAAGTCCAGAGGAGGCCACCAGGATGATGCCAGGGCTGGAGCAGCTCTGCTGTGAGGACAGGCTGAGAGAGTTGGGGCTGTTCAGCCTGGAGAAGAGAAGGCTCCAGGGAGACCTTCTAGCGGCCTCCCAGTACCTGAAGGGGCTCCAGGAAGGCTGGGGAGGGACTTTGTCCAAGGGCAGGGAGTGAGAGAACAAGGGGTGATGGCTTGAAAGTGTCAGAGGGGAGATGGAGCTGAGATGTGAGGAAGAAATTGTTTGGTGTGAGGGTGGTGAGCCAGTGTCCCAGGTTGGGCAGAGAAGCTGTGGCTGCTCCTCCCTGGAAGTGTTTGTGGCCAGGTTGGCTGAGGCTTTGAGCAACCTGGTCTAGTGGAAGGTGTCCCTGCTGCTGGCAGGGGGGTTGGGACTGGATGATCTTTAAGGTCCCTTCCAACCCAAACCATTCTATAATTCTATGAATCCAAAGGCATCGAGATTTGAGGTGTAAAAGCAGTAAAGAGGATTGTTGATCCCGTGGTTGATGCTGAGCTGGTGTAGCTGGCAAGGCATGTTCTTCCTAAAATTACTAAAACATGGAGGAAGACTTGGGGGAGGTGGTTTTCTCCCCCTTTTTACTTACACCCAGATTATTTTCTGCTTCTTTCTCACCACGAAAGGAATCAAATCTGTTTAATTTAACAAAATGTTACTGAAGCTGTTGGAACTGAAACTGCAGCAGCCCACGTCTTCTTGATAAATGACTGTGTGTATTCCTGGAAGGAAGTTAAAACGAGGCTGTGTTATATTTGGTAGCTCCCGAAGCTACTGAGGCTACTTTGAGTACAGAATGTGCTCCAAAAGACACTCATTTGCCACTGTAGAGCTTGTTGTGATGAGGTTTGTCATCCTCCTGGATGGTTTTTCTCTTGGAATTCACTTACATCTTCCTTCCTCTCCTAGAGATCTTTGCTGAGATATTTGAGAGTTATATCTTTGAACTGGGGGGGACTGTAAAGTCATGTTAAAAAGCCTAAAAATGAGATTAATTTCCAATATGCTTATTTTAAGATGGAAATACAGAATTCAAGCACCCGTACAACAGGTGGGAATATTACTGAGCCATTTCCCTGGGTGTGCTCACATTCAGTGTTGGGATTATCAGGATGTTTAAGCATCAGCAGGGTGGTTTTTGACTTCTCTCCAAGGATGCCATCTCAGATGGTGTGGTGGTGGTTTCCTGCAGTTTATCATTTCAGGAACTGCAGTAAAAATAAAGTTTAATTTTTTATTTTATTTTATTATTTTATTTTA